>NW_011494835.1:10527535-10561725 GCF_000754665.1 Bison bison bison | reverse complement strand
CTCCAATACTTTGGCCACCTGATGCAAAGAGCTGACTCATTTGAAAAGACCCTGATGCTGGGAAAGATTGAAGGCAGGAGAAGGAGATGACAGAGGATGAGATGGTTGGATGGCATCACTGACTCAATGGACATAAGTTTGAGTAAACTCTGGTAGTTGGAAATGGACAGGGAGGCCTGTGTGCTCTGGACCCCCAAACCATTGGGTTGCAAAGAGTCGGACATGGCTGAGCGACTGAACTGAACTGAACTTGCTGGGGTCCAGCCCCAGTTGATCCAGGGTATTCGAAGCAGGGACGGCGTTGGTGACCTATTTATTTAAATATTTTATCAAAGATATAAAGAGTAATAGGATGAGGATAGCTCAGTAGGGAAATTCAGTGGAGAAAAGAGGCTGAGTAGCTTGGTTTACGTGGGAGACCAATAAAACTTCAAGATGAGAAGCTTGCACCACTTACGTAGGCTGCAGGCGTCCTTCCGTTCTCCCGAAGGAGAGGAGACACTGAGGCCTCCCTGGTCGGATCTTAGAAGCCCAGGCATAATTAGTAAGCATGGTGGGTTCTGCGCTCCAGATGGAGACTCAGCCCGAGTGAGAGAGAGAGCGACATGGGGAGACCAGTATTTCGAGAAACTGATCCCAATTCTTTATTTTCCATGGTCTACTTTTATACACTGAGATGTTATGCAAAAGTCACATGGGGTCAGCAGTCCTGACTTTTATTAAAGTCAGGTGCTTCACACAAATGCATACAGAGGTCTTAGGGGTGTTACATCATCTTCTGGCCAGGGGGGCCTGCTGACAATTTACAACCCTCTCCTTGTGACAACGGTCAGTCAACCAGGACACTTATTTCTCCAGGGGTGATTATTCTTAAAACAGACGCCACCCAAATAAAGTTACATTCCTATAGGGTGAGGGTGTAGTGGGTTTTAGTTAAGGAAAGAATTTACTTAGCCTAAGGTCTAACGTGATTAATATCAAAGGTTAATACTTATTTCTTCTATATATTCATTAATGTGTGTAAGGGCAGGGGATGTGGAGACTTAGCAACAAACATTGGCTCAACAAATGAAAAACCCTTCACCAATACAATTTCTAATCAGCCCATTATACTTATACTAATAGTTTTCTAACTTTTCTAAGGAATCTGTTTTTAGAAGGTTTAAAGCATCTCGTGCCTCTCACGGTTGGGAGGCTGTGAGCAATCACATGTGGCCGGACAAGCCTATCAGGCAGGCCAGAGTTCAGAGGAGTTTGTAGGTTAAAACACTCTTGTCACGCCCAGGAGTTTTTATTAACTGGAGCTCTAAGTTAACTCCTTCTCCGAAAGATGTGGTGGGGGACAGCCCCCCGTAAAGTCAGAGGTGTAGGTGAGAGCACAAAGTAGTAAAGTAGGCAGGCTCTGGTTATGGGGGTAGATGCTCAAGGATTTCCAGGGGGACTCCTGAGGCTCGATCCCCCCTTACGTATGTCGAGCCTCCTTCCTCATGACCTTTGCCATGGGCGGAGTACCTCACTCTGGCCCCCAACATGAACTAAGTTTTTAAATAAGGGTATTATTAATTTATTTAATCACTACACACACACACATATATACTAATCAGTCGTTGGACTTAGAACAGATAATAAATGGACATTCCTCCACTTGCCTTCATGAAATTCATGTTTTAGTGATTGAACAAATTAGCATGCATTATGCAATTAAGAATTTGATTTCAGTTCTGATAAATTCTATCTATATGGAGATATGCTCTGAAAGTGAATAATTGGAAACTCTTCTTGAGGAAACAATAATTTAACTGAACTATTAAGGAAGAGTATCAGTTGAGTCTGCAGAGAAAGGAGTGGATGAAAATTTGCAAGTTAAATGACACTACTCTAAAATAAAGTCCTGAGGTGATTAGGAGCATAGCATGATGGGAAAATAAATTAAGGACAGGGCTTCTCTGGTAGCTCAGCTGGTAAAGAATCCACCAGCAATGTTGAAGACCTGGGTTCAATCCCTGAGTTGGGAAGATCTCCTAGAGGAGGACATGTCAACCACTCCATGGTTGCCTGGAGAATCCCTATGGACAGAGGAGCCTGGTGGTCTACAGTCCAAAGTGTTGCAAAGAGTCGGACACGGTGAGCGGCTAAGCCCAGTACAGTGAGGAGATTAGTAAATGGGTATGAGGCAATAAAATCAGCTATTCCAGCTGATTCAGCTGAAATTCAGCTATATGCTGAAATGGGTAGGTTAATTTAAAGATTACATCCATTACCTAAATGACAATGGAGAATTAATGAAGACTTTGAAGGACTCTTACATTTATTTGAAAAATGTCACTTTGCTATAGAAAGTAGTTTAAACAAGGGCAAGAAAAGATCTGAGAAGAGTGGTTAGGAGGGTCTGCATTGGTCCAGGTGAGCTGTGGTAGTTTACACTGGGATAGACATAGTAGAAAAGCAGAAAAATAAGTTTAATATATAGTTATGAAATACAATGGGCAGGACTCTGTGACATAAAATATGGGGGATGAAGGAGGAGGGACCATCAACA
This sequence comes from Bison bison bison, assembly GCF_000754665.1. Classification (NCBI taxonomy): domain Eukaryota; kingdom Metazoa; phylum Chordata; class Mammalia; order Artiodactyla; family Bovidae; genus Bison; species Bison bison. Next base: position 10,559,186 of record NW_011494835.1, on the reverse strand, counting down.
AATATTTCCAGTTTTCTACCTTAAAAACTAATATGATGAAGGATGTTAACTAAACTTGTTTTCATTCTGCAAAATATACAAATATCAAAACATTATGTTCTATGTCTGAAACAAATATAATGCAATGTGTCAATTATATCTCAATAATAATCAACATCACCTTTTTCTAACTATAAATTCAAAAAAGCTAATTGAAATGTGCAGAAGGACCAGATTTTAAAAGTTGGGGAAGATGATGAATTTAGATTTAAGAGCCTCTTCATATTCACCAGAATTAAAAAAAAAAAATCAGATAAGAACAAGTTGTGGTGAGAAAGAATGTGGAAATATATGAACAATGCTACTGGTGGGAATATTAAAAGGTGCAACCAATTTGAGAAACAAAGTATTTCACATAGACTTATTGTTCAGTTCAGTTCAGTTCAGTCGCTCAGTCGTGTCCGACTCTTTGCGACCCCATGAATCGCAGCATGCCAGGCCTCCCTGTCCATCACCAACTCCCGGAGTTCACTGAGACTCACGTCCATCGAGTCAGTGATGCCATCCAGCCATCTCATCCTCTGTCGTCCCCTTCTCCTCCTGCCTCCAATCCCTCCCAGCATCAGTCTTTTCCAATGAGTGAAAGGTATATAGCTAAGAGGAATAAAACTTATGTTTACACAAAAACTTGTACATGAAAGTTAATGCCAGTGCTAATTATAATGGCCAAAATGTTGAAACAAACTTATTGTTCAAGTGAAAAATGCTAAATAATATTGGTTTAACTATACAATGGAATATTATTTAGCAAAAACAAGCATAGGGTTATATACATGTTACCACATGTATGCATTCACACTTCAGGTGTATCTGTCTCTTTGTGACCCTGTGGACTATAGCCCGCCAGGCTCCTCTGTTCTTGAGATTCTCCAGGCAAGAATACTGGAATGAGTTGCCATGCTGGACCTTAAAAATATGCTAAGTGAAGGAAGCTTGTCACAAAACACTACATAGAATATGATTTCCGTGCATGATATATCCAGAACAATGAAATTTATAGAGACAGATAATAGATTAATGGTTTTGCAGGGCTGGAAGCATAGAAGGAGAAATTAGGGAGGTAAACAGCTGAAGGGTGTATGGGATTCATTTTTGAGATGATGAAAACTGTCCTAAAATTAAATTGTAATGATAGTTTTTCATAAATGTGAACACACTAAAATTCATTGAATTATATACATGTGTAAATTATATGACACACAAATTATCTCAATAGAGCTGTTTTAAAAATTTTGAGGGTCCTGTGAGGATTTCAGCTTTTGGAAAACCTCAGAGGAGAATTCTTGACAGAAAAAAAAAAAATATATATATATATATATATATGTATATATATTTTTTTATATGGGGTCATTTGTGAATAGATTGAAACTGAAATTATGGGTTGGAATGAGGAAATATGGGATTAGGATTAAATATGGCTAAAAACCAAACTTACAGAAATTGTAATATACATCACCTGGGGAGATGAGAGTGAGTCAGTAAAAGAGACAAAGAAGAGCAATGAGACATAAGGTACAAATGAAGTTTCAAGGAAATTGATAAAGAGTGTTTTAAGAAAGAGTATGTGAATAATTTTGAATGAAATTTAGTCAAGTAGGATGTGGTATAAAAATACTTTAGATTGACTGACCCAAAGTCATTACTACATCAGTTGGAGCCGTTTTGTGCATTCGTGGAGGGAAAGGCTGCAGGAAAAGACATTAGGATTCACTGAGCCCTATGTGAAGGGGAGGAAAATGTCTTCTCTGAAGTTGGGTGTAATTTTAATTGGAGGGATAAGTCAGAATGAGGAAAATTTTTGTCTTTAAGTTAGGAAAATTGCAATATAACTAAAAGTGATTGGAGGAATTCCACAGAGATGTGTGTGATAAAGAGCCAGAATGTATAGGAATAATCAGTATTGGAAGATTCCTTACAAGGAGGTATATGATTTGGTTTGGATCACAGGTAATGTCTTGACCTTAAATTATAATGCTTCCATACTGGAATGAAAAACCTGCACTTGGAGAGCAGTCATTAGTGAAATAGGGTTATTCTGAGCCTTTACTATCTGAAAATTGGATTGAAAAAGCATTGTCACTAAATATCTATTTGGTACCTATTAGTTTCTTAGAATTAAACCTCCTAAATGTATAAATATATACATACATATTATGATTAGAACCAAAACAATACACCTTGGTAAGGGTCATTACTAAGGAGAAAATGATAGAATACTTTCAAAACAGGAAGGATAGGTAGTCCTGTGGAGCACTGCAGCCTATACAGTCCATGGAATTTTCCAGGCCAGAATACTGGATTGGGTGGCCTTTCCCTTCTTCAGGGGGTCTTTCCAACCCAGGAATCGAACTGGGGTCTCCTGCATTGCAGGCAGATTCTTTGCCAACTGAGCTATCAGGGAAGCCGTATATACTCCTACTTGCTATAAAATTATTGCTTATATGTGTGGATTAAAGGAGCCATTAACTAGAGAGTGTTTTCTAGTCTCTTAAGAAATTATTTTTCTAAGAAACTAGTCAGCCTTACTAGTGAAGAAAATTGACTGATGGCATTCTTTACTGACATTACAATTATTTACATCATAATAAATGAAATTTCTATTAGGAATTGTCACATAAAAGTAAAACTTTCTTTTTTTTCCCCTGATGAATTGTGTTTGGTTGTCAATATTAGGACAGCTATAGTTATATAACTATACTATATATAGCTTGTTATGAATAAGTTTAAGGTAACTGTTTAGTACAGTATATACAAATTGTTATACAAACTGTTTAGTATAGTATATACAAAGTATAGTATATACAAATTATTCCATAGACTGGAGTTTTTTGGAATTTTTTTTCATGTTCAAATATGTGTTCTGTCTATTTTGAAATTCCAGAGTAAAGAAGAATCTTTTATATACTATTAAAAAGTATCTACACAGTTTCAAATTGTCTGATAATTGTAATTAGAGTGGTAACCAGAATACCTTTGGTGGAATAATTTCCGTTTAAGGATTCTCAGTCCACGTGTGCCTGTGAGTGCCTCCGAAGACAAAATAAACCCCACAGTTTAAAAGACAAAATGTTATTTGTCAGGTTTATATCTTGAAAGCTTTTGTGGATGGAAATACAGATCTCTGGAGATAGAAATGATTCTGCCATCTGGAGTAATTTTCAGAGGCATTATTAATTTTTGAAAGGGTAGAGTACTAAAAGATACTTTCCTTTTCCCATCAATTGGTGAAACAATAAAACTGACTCATGGCAATTTTTATTAGTTGGGTATTTTGCTAGTAATGAGAATAGAATTACTTTCCCCAAATTGAGAAATAAGTCTGTAGTGAATGCTTGAACCAATTAAACCAGACAGGAAAGACTACGTATAAAGCCACATTATATTACATATGTACTACTTACTCAATTCAGCCTCTTTTAATCCTGTTAGTAGAAAATATCCCTCCCATTAGACAATTTATTTGTTATATCTAGTCAACATTTTTATTGAAATAGGACTTAAATGTGAAGAGAGTGCCTTTTCAGCAAGATTTTAATGTAATTCGTTATATGGATGAATGAAAACCACATATTTTACCTGCTACTGAGTACAATTAAAGTATAATTAGAATCTAATGGATTTGCTAAAGCATTTAATGATGAATAACATTTAATTTTGCATATTGTGAAAGGCATCATATTGGTACACTTAATGTTAGTAGTGAAATGAATACACTAATATGAAGTAATATTTGAGGATTGTCATGCAAACCACCAAATAATATGATAGTTCAAGGCAGACTGCATATGCCTATGTGATCTTTTTACTTATACTTCTATATAATCTACCTTAGGATACCCTGAGTTTTGTGGCAAAAACATGTTTTCTAATCCTAGGATAAGATGTTTATTAAAATCATTTAACATCTTTATTATAAGAAACCCAAAATTATTTATAATTTTTGCTTTATTATATTTTTGTTAAAAATTATAAAACTCATGTAGTCACCAGAGATAAATGAAAAAAATATAAATACACACAAAGTAGATACTGTAGGCTTGCAGTTTTGTAGTGTGAGATATTAAACATGCAAAACTACTTAACAAAGTTTCACCTGACAATCAGTGGAAAGAGTTGATGTTTTATGCTAATGAACATGGGACAATGGAATGAAAAAGAGCATAGCATTTGGAGACATGTTCCTCTAATTTCCTTTATTAATATTATTTTATTGGCCTTTTGCTATCAGAACCTGAGCCATGCATATGATACATGCTCTATGTACAAGGTGACCTGTGTTGAAATTGTTGCTGTCCCAAGTGCTCAGTCAAAATTAAATGGGCATATGGTCTCTGTATGAAAAACATTTCCCAGACTGACTTATATTCTATTTCTCCACATGCTGCTGACCTCCCTAGCTTCTGACCTTGTGAGTAATGCTTCTACCTGTTCTCTTGGTCTACCTAGGATCCTGTTGCTTATCATCACTCTTTTGTGTTGTGAACTTTGTATTCTACCATGAACATATTTCAGATTTTATGATGCCATGAGCAATTAACACATTTAACTTAGTTGTTACCAGGTGTTATGTCTTGATGAAGACCTTCTGAGAGGATTTTAGCTCTGTGATACATACCCAGACAACAAGTGGATCAATAAGTTAACTAAGGTATGTCACTGATGAATGGCCAGGAGTTAGAATCCACTAAAAGATGTGGAAAGAACACTCAGGTAGCCTAGAGATTTATTTTTCCCAGCCCCAATACCAATTTTAACAAAGTAAAAACTGATTATTTTCAGCAACTTTCAAGAAATATTTATGGTTCAACATCAACAAATTGTAACTTGGCTTTCTTTAGGTGTTTAACCTCATAAATGCATACTGGGTCTATGTTATGAAGAAGGTTCTATAGTGGTTTCCAAATAATATGCCGTATTTCTGACCCAGACAATATTGCTTAAATAAAATTTTTCCTGCTCTTCTGTTGTAAGCACAAATATAAGTCCTGGAAACAATGTAATAGGCAACCAAATGGGATTTATGAATGACATTAAAATAAAGGAAAGAAAGACTAGGGACTGGAGGAAGAACACAGCAGCGGAGTGCCCTCTAACCTATCAGAATAAGGTGACCTAAGAGTCTTTTGTTCCCTTCAGTCCAGCTAGAGAAGGCAACTCATATAGGGTCATTTCTGCCTCATATCTCTAGAATACTGTTGACAGTACCAGACAAACCTGGCAATACCAGCAAGGGGAATCGTGTGACGGTGCTGCTCATGACAAGGAGCTGGGGAAGACACTCTCACTCTTCACCAGGACTGGCATTTCCTTTCCCTACTAAGATAAACCAAGTGGCTGGGCAACATCAGATAATGAGCATCCCAGCCCAAGATTCACTGTGACTAGGAAGCCTCTTGTGCCCATGGGCTTGAGAGCACCCTTCCATCAACCAAAGATACTAGGCAGCTGTGTGGTAACAATAAAGAGGATCCAGCCAAAAATATAATCCAGCATGGGAAACCTCTCTATCTCAATGGGTTGGTAATTTTCTTCCTCTACTTGGAGGTGGTATGGCCTGGGTAAGTTCTTTCTTTTGTTTCAGACAGTCCTAGAATAACTAATAGGTGTCCTAGGAGCACCAAATAAATCAGGTAGACCAAAGGGGTCCCTAGAGGCTCTGAAAATTCAGTTATTATAGGAACCACAGTTTGCTCAGATGGTAAAGTGTCTGCCTACAATGAGGGAGACCCAGGTTCAATCCCTGGGTCAGGAAGATCTCCTGGAGAAAGAAATGGCAACCCACTCCAGTATTCTTGCCTGGAAAATCCAATGGATGGAGGAGCCTGGTAGGCTACAGTCCACGGGGTTGCAAAGAGTTGGATGCGACTGAGCAACTTCACTTTCTTTTCTTTCTTACACAAAAGTAGACCAGGACTGGCATGCTATACCAAAATAAAGTCATTATCTTCTAATATAAAAGATCCAACTAGTAATCAGAAACTGCTGACAGGATACACTGAAAATCACCCTTTATAACAAGAACCAGGAAGATCACATGTGACTGACAAGAGAAAAACGATTGAGCCCAAATTCACATAAACGGGATGTTGAAATTATCTGACAATAATTTTAAAGCAGGCATCATAAAGAAGGAGTCAAAGAGCAGTGACAAATTATCTTCAAATAAAATTGAAAAACTTATTAAAATAATGAAAGTTATAAAAATAACTACATGAAAATAATAGAACTAAAGATATACAATAAGAGAAAGAAAAAGCTTGCCAGATGGGCTTAATAGTAGAGTGACAATTAAGTGGCACTGATCTTTCACTGAAGCAGAGAGACAACTGACTGATGGGAGAGAACAGAAAAATGAATTTAACTAATTAGAAAAATAAAAGAAAAAATAGATTTAAAGAAAAAAACAGGCCATTAGGGACAATAACAAAAGATGCAACATTTCGCTATCAGAGTCCAAGAAGGAAAGGAGAAAATACGTGAGGTTGAAAGATTATTAAAGAAACAGTTACTGAACACTTTCAAAATTTGTTGAGATACACAAGCCTGTAGGTTCAAGAAACTGAGCACATCTCAAATAGAAATAAATGCAAAACACCAATAATCATTATCCTTAAACTTTGAAGAACTAAAGATAAAAAAACAGAAAAACCTCTAGAAGGAAATAACACATTGGCTACAGTGGAAACCAGTTTGAATTATCACATATTTCTTATCTTAAATCATGAAAGCCAGAAGAAAGTGGCGTATTTTTTCCAGTGCTAAAAGAAAATAATTATTTGTTGTCAATAACGTATTCAGAAAAAGCTATCCTTCATGCATGCAGGAGAAATAAAGAGTAAATAATTAAAGAATGAAAGCCAATAAAATAACTTCCTATTCCAATGTCTAGGTACTTTAAAGGAGACAGTTTTCTCTTTTTGGGGTAAAAGTATAAGACTGCTCATATTCTTTTTTTTAAGGCTGAAATTCCAAATGACTCTATTCAAGCTGAAATCCAGAATAGAATAGAAATCAAGATAGAATCAGAGGAAAACTACACTGGAGGTACAGTGATTTATACAGGTTATTTAGTCTGAGTTGAGTATTACAAATTAAGTGGTCAAAGTTAAGTCTCTAGTGGGGAGAGGATATCAAAAATGAAAGTTTGATCTTTTATGATTTAGGCCGTGCCTAACTACTGAACAATCCTTTCTAGAAGAGTGACATAATCTTTATGGTAGTTTAGGAAGATTATCTGGGCGTTAATATGAAGCAGGAAAAAAATAAGAATTACTAACAGGATGGATAGAAGCTATTAGAAAGTTTACGGAAAAGTCCATGATGTGGGGTAATGACACAGGCACATGAGGGCTTCTGTGCTGGTTGATGCTGACCTTGCAGGGGTTTTTATTTAGAGAAATAAAAGCTTTAGGTCTCACGTTTGATTCTATGGTTTTAAATCTTAAAATATGATGAGAGTGCTATCAGAAACAGGCAGTGCAGAATCTGTTTTGGGAAGAAAAGGAGTTTGATTTTAGTTGTGCATTGGAAATGCCTACAGTATATTGAGCTAGCATCATCTATGGCAAGGTGTCTCAACTTAGGCATTATTGATATGTCAGCCAGAACACTTTTTGTTGTTGAGGTCTGTCATGTACGTTGTAGGAAATTTAACAGCAGCACCCCGGCCTCAATCCAGTAAACACAAATGGTGCCCCTCTCTTAGTTGTCCAGTTGTGATGACCCCAAATACCCTCAAACACTGCCAAACATTGCTTGAGAAGAAAAATTCACTGCGCTTGAGAAAACCTGGTCTAGGAGTATGTTGGCAATTTATGGTTCAGTCTTACTGACTGGATGCATCAGAGTAAACTGCTTAGTATTTGCTGATGATATGTAAATGTTCCACTAATATTTGCTTTTCAACATTGGCTTTGAAATATTTGAGTTCAGTAATTCATAATTTGGGCCATTCAGTAATTTTCCCAAGTACATGTTCACATGAAAATACACTTTTTAAAAAGATAAATTGGGTGAGACTGAATGGTTCATAAACTCGAACATAAAAAAGATAATTAATTTTAAGAAATCACTCTTAAAAATAAAAAATATATTTGACAATTCCAAAGTTTAAAAAGTTAAATAAAATACAAATATATGGGACATTTTTATGTCCTACCTGTAAGGTGGGTTGCATAGAATAGAAGTATATCCCTAATGTAATTTAAATATTTCCTTTTTAATATCCCTAAGGTAAAAGAAAAATTATACTTTTGCAGTGTTGCAAAGTCATGAAGCTAGAGGACAATATGAATTTTGGTCAAAATTAGTAGTAGTATTTAAAACAATAGTTTTACGTTAGCTTTGAGAAGGGGAAGGCTTTTCAGGTAGAACATAAACATATATTTTAAAAATGAAGGCAGGTTATAGGGATTTCACTGATTGTATTTTTATCTGGTAAAAGATTAGCCTGGCTGAAATAAAAACTAACTTCAAATGTCAAATAAAATGTATATTTTATAACATTGAAATCAACCAAAATCTGCTTATATGGAATGAATTTTGTTTATGCCCCCAATTAAAAAAAATTCACGGACCATTTTGCCAACAAAGTTGCTTACAGTCGAAGCTATGGTTTTTCTAGTAGTCATGGATTTGAGAGCTATGGTTTTTCTAGTAGTCATGGATATGAGAGCTAGACCATAAAGAAGGCTAAACTCCAAAGAACTTTTGAATTATCGTGCTGGAGAAGACTCTTGAGGGTCCCTTAAACTGCAAAAATATCAAACTTGTCAATCCTAAAGGAAATTAACCCTGAATATTCATTAGAAGGATTGCTGTTAAAGCTGAAGCTCTAATACTTTGGCCCCTGATGCAAAGATCTGACTCATTAGAAAAGACCCTGATGCTGGGAAAGACTGAAGGCAAAAGGAGAGAGGGTGGCAGAGGATGAGATGGTTAGACAGTATCACCAACTCAATGGATATGAGCTTGAGCAAACGCTGGGAGACCGGTGGAAGACAGAGGAGCCTAGCGTGCTGCAGTCCCTGGGGTTGCAGACAGTCGGACAGGACATAGCAACATAACAACACAGACAATATTTAAACCACAATTTGAAAAAAGTTACTTGTACAGAACTTCTGTCCATAAATTCTACTTTGCTTACTATTATTTATGATGAGAGAAAAACTGTTTCTTCTCAAAAGATAATTAATGTATTCTGAATTCATATTACTTGAGCTGTCATAGATTTGAAGTATTTATAGCTTTAGATTTATAAAATGTGAATTCCATAAATTTCAACAGAAAAAAGCTTGTAAAAACATTAAACATTTTTAAGCTTTCATAATTAAGGCATGTTACTATTATACATTTTAAAAAATAGAAGAATTTTATAAAGTGTGTAATAATGAATATTGGTATATTTGAAATATTGAATTTGGGAACATTTTCTGAGGAGACAAAGGAATGAACCTTCTTTCATAGCTCCTTAGGTTTCTGCTGGTCCATGGAACAATAGCCTCAATATTCTACAAAAAAAGAAAGAGGAGGGTGAAAACTATTTTAAACAAAATCATCCTTTCAAAGTTACATGGTGTAAACTGTATATCAGCAGATCTGAGAAGTTTTACATTAAAGGAATCTGTTTAACTTTGTTCAACCCATTATGTTGAATTCCTTATACACAACTCTGATTGTGATGCACTAATATTATATGTATATACATACATACTTGGTACCTGGTTTTGTGTTATTTCTCTTACAACTCTTTACAAAGAAAGTGCTGCCCCTCATAATGCTCTGCAATTAATGAATGCTCTATCACTATTACTGATGGTTTTTCATGATAACTGAAAATAATTACCAAATGTACTTACCATTTTATATTTTAATATATCTGTTGGTATTTCTTCAATAGACCATGAACTTGTTCAAAGAAGGCGTCATCTCTTATTAATCTTTTTTACACCACTCTACCTCTAAAATGCATGTGGTAAAGTAGTCAAAGCTATGGTTTTGCCAGTAGTCACATATGGATGTGAGAGGTGGACTATAAAGAAAGCTGAGTGCCAAAAAATTGATGCTTTTGAGCTGTGGTGTTGGAGAAGACTCTTGAGAGTCCCTTGGACAACAAGGAGATCCAACCAGTCCTCCTAAAGGAAATCAGTCCCAAATATTCATTGGAAGGACTGATGCTGAAGCTGAAACTCCAATACTTTGGCTACCTTGATGCCAAGAACTGATTCATCTGAAAAGACCCTGATGCTGGGAAAGATTGAAGGCAGGAGGAGAAGGGGACAACAGAGGATGAGATGGTTGGATGGTATCATTGACTAAATGGACATATGTTTGAGTAAGTTCCGGGAGTTGGTGATGGACAGGGAGGCCTGGCGTGCTGCAGTCCATGGGGTCACAAAGAGTCAGACATGACCGAGTGACTGAACTGAACTGAAAGTACTATTCAGATGTAAACATGTCTACATACAGTATTCCAAAAGCACTTTTATGTCAGTGAGAAAACATGTCCAAGATCTTTTCTTTCTTTCTTTCTTTTTTTTTTTTTTTTACAGTAGATTGTTAGATTGCTCGACTGGTAGACTGAAGAATACAATCCTTTATACAAGTGGAAGACAAGCAACACTCAAAAGCATTACGTTAGGAAATGGTGATGCAGATAGCAGAAAGTGTGTATCAGTGTATGTGCTCGTGTGTGTGTTTATGTGTGTGTGTTTTCTTGGTGCTGTTACTCAACAAATTGCTTAGTCTTTCCTGACATTAGCATCATTGTTAGTGCTATTTTTAACATTCTTCCTGTTGTTTACCACAGATCATGTTCAGGTTTACAGGACTTTCTCCTACTGACTGAAATGCACTCGTAGAAACTAAAGTTATCTAATATGATAGATTTTTAGGTCTAGTTTCTCAAAACTAAAGAAAACAAAAAAGACTTCAACTATACCAGAGTCATTTGGAATATTAGCCCTTAAAAAGAAGACCAGTCATAGTTTTTACAACAAAAGAGAAAATCTCCTTTAAAATATCAGATGCATGAATAGGAAGTCATTTTATTGACTTTCATTTTTAAAAAAAATTAATGAAATATTTATTCCTAGATGTTCCTCTAGGAAAGAAAAGTAGTATATTCACAGTAATGCACTTAAAAATTAATGAACTTAATATAACAATGATATATCAACAAATGTGTACATGTTTTTAATGAGTTTATAAACTAGAACATTCCAAGCTATGCTAATGGAGTGATTAATTGCTTTTATAACACAGACTTTTGTATTTGTCAGTATCATGTTTCTGCATTTGCAGTTTTCATATTACTTTAGTTGCAGTTTCATATTTATTTCTATAAACACATATTTCGAGTAGTGGGTGGAAAATAAGGCAGCCAGATGGCTCAAAAAACTAAATGAAAGAACTGAAATTCAAAGAAACAATTTCCTTGTTTTGTCTCTCTTCTGTATAACCTGAGATATAGGAGAGTGACCTTAGTTTTGTTGGTTCCTATCAGGTAGCTCTTGTAAGTACAGGGTTTCTCCATGAAATCAATATAGCTACTTAATAAATACTACAGATAAAAAATTGTGTCCAATCTACATGTTTTCAAGAGAGTAAGTATGAGTCATAGGTCTACATGTAGGTGACACAGCACCATTACTAACATCAGTTAAACGCCTCTATTTATGTGATTCCAAATTTTCCATTCAGCTTAGAGAAAAAATTATGTAAACCTGCACAGGTGCAGAAGCAGTTGGTAGCACCAGGTTGCAAATTAGCAGGCCAGAAAGGGCAGGACCAAGAAAGTATAAACATGGATTTCTCAGAAGCAGTTTCCCTCCAGGAGTAATGAGAACAGACAAAGAAAGAGGCAGTTTCCATGGCAGATTGCATGGAAAGTTATAAAGGACTATCGTTACCCTTGAGACAATAGAACACCTTTAAAGTTCAAGGCTAGAACTTTAATCCTACTTCAGTGCACAATTGTAGGCAAATCTGTTATATTTTCTGGGGTTCTGTTTCTTCTGCAAAGTATTTAAAAGAATACATAATTTAGAAGACTGGTGTGAGGTTTTAATGAGATAACATACTTGATGCAACTGGGACATAAATTCACAGAATATCAACTCAATGAGTATATTTAAGTGCCAGATACTCTGTTGGATAATGGAACACAGTACTGGACATCTCCCTCCCCTTATTCTTTAGTAGAATAATTCCTGGGTTATAGCTGGGCTTATAGCCTCCAGGAAGAAAGACAGTCTTTCTTTGTCTCTTGCTCTTCCTGCTAATAAGAGTATGAACATGACAGCTGGAGCTCATGTAGCCATATAGGACCTTTAGGTGTATTATATGTACCAAGAATTGCAAAGCAGCGAGATGAAAAGAGCCTTGTTTCCTTATGTCTAGAACCCACACTCCTGTATGGTCTGGAGACTTGTATAAGAGCCTGAGCTGATGGCTAATAAGGCATTTTCCACAACCCAGTAGAAGACCCTTTGAATACAATCATTTCAGAATGGGACCTCTGAGATTTTGAAATTTTTACAAGAGGCCAATCTCAGGCACCACAAAACCTAACTCTCTGCTGCCTCCCTTCGGTCTCTGAGTGAATGGACTTTAGCAGCTCATCCCACAAAATGCAATTGAAGATTGTCTATCCAATGTGATACTAGTATAGAGTATGCAAGGACTGGTGGCATTTGAAGCTGTGAAAAGTAGTTTTGGGTCCAACTGTGAAATGCTGTGTATTCTTTTAAGAGGTTAAATAAATAGGCAGAAATTAGTATGTTGGTAGGTGGTATAGTCAGAATGTCTTATTAACTGAGCACAGATGCTGTGAAATGGGATGGGACTAGAGTAGCAGGAAGCAAATTAAAAGGTGGTTATGGTGCCTCCTTGGTGCCACTCTTAATGGTTCTCTTTCCCTTGATGTTATAAGGGTCACCCATCAAAAGCAACTTCTAGAAAAATAAATAATATGAAAAGCAATAATCGACTTTGTAGATAGTTATTATAGCTAATTCCAGGAAGGAAAACAGTACCTAAAAAATCCTAGACAGGTTGTTCCACTGAAACATAAAAACATACCAACAAGCACAAACCAGTAATATTTCACTATGGAAAGAGTAATGATAAAAGTAACTAGAATACTACAGATTAAAGGAGAAAGCAATCACCAAACATTTATCTAATAGCTTGTATTGAAAGTTTCAAAAGAGACACAGTAGGACATGGTTGAGATACTGATTTGCTCAAATCTTAGGCAATCAACTTCATGATTCAGTTGACAGATTCCTGAGCCCAATCATCAAAGGAATCCATGATTTCATTCAGAAAAGAACAAATTGCTCACACACCCACAAAATCTTTCTGAACCTTCATTTTATATTCTAAGGATCTAGAAAGAGAAAGAATATTATCACTAATTTTCTCAAAGATTTCTAAAATGATGTTGGAGGTAGGTACCTATATATTATAAATAAAACAGCAACAACAAAAAACTGTTGAATGTTAAGATTTCCAGTACACTTGCTTCTCAACATGATTTTGTTCTTCTTTCCCCCTCACTTAATTCTTCTCCATCCAGTCTCCTTTCAGTTTTTCAAACCTGAAAATCTCTTTTTCAACTTGGAGCTCTGCACAGGCTGTGCTGTTCACTCTGCCCAGAATGGTTCTTTCTCTGGTTGCCTAATCTCTTCACTAAAGCTTTAACTCCCCTCTTCAATATTAGCCCATCTCCATCCCTCTACTCCTATATTCTATCCATCATTTTCCTTTTTTGCCCTATTTGATATTTTTCCTTCCTCATGAAACAATATTCTGCATGCTGTCTTCTCTCCATTTGATTTCCTGTTGTTGTCAACATTGAACATTCAGGGTCCAGCACAGCGTCCAGCAGAGAGTAACTTCCTGATGATACTGGTTAAATGAATGAATTGGTTGGAATTTGTGGTGGTAAACTGCAGATACATATGGAGAGCTGACCCAAAATTATGTTCTGGGTAGACCTCCAACCCCACCCCACCCCACTACTCTCCAAGAGTCAAATATATTCTCTTTAAGGAACGCCTACAAAGCAGCCTGTTTACAATTTGACACTAATACAGTTCACTGGTAAATACTGAAGTAAATGATTTATTTTCTTGTTTGATTTCTTGCCTTCAAATAAACCAGCAGGCAGATGACTGAAAATAATCTATCAAAATGAATTTGGTATGTTCACTCTATAGACCAAGTGACTTTCAGGCAAGTTAAATAAATATTTTGAGTAATGTAGCTAATAAGGTCAGATTCAAGGAAAATGCATAAATGTTAAAAGATAAATGTTACTAGAGAAAATAAAATGAGCATATAACATTCATACTTTTTGTTTAACGTTGAAAATTGGCATAAGTGAAAATGTATCTTATAAACTACATGTATGTTATAAACTACATATGTAAACTACAAATGTAACATAAATAAGCACTTTTTAAATTCTAAAATTTCTTTCTTGGGGAGATCCTCTTAAAACTATATTACCTAACATTTCACACAATTCTTTAATGGGAGATAATGGAATCATCTAAAGAACTACATGTTTCAAGGAATTGCTACATTTCCAGAAATGTTTGAGTAATTTCCTTTCATGTTTCTTTCTCTGTAAAGATGGTGATTCATGCTAAGTGCTCCATTAAAAGAGGGAAGTTTTGTACCACCAAGTCTTTGGAAAGCAGTAAGTCCTCTGGCATTCTTAGCAACATGCTTTGTTTTGAAGATAATGAGGACATTACAAGCTGTTTGGGTCTTTTGTCTAAAAATTCCCACCAGAGGCTCTTAAGCCACTGTGGTTTTCAGTGCCTGATTCCTGCAGAGCCCAAGTCTGGTTTTGCTGTGGCGTCAGCTGTTACCCATGCTTGTTGGAGCCTGTGTGCCATTCGTGGGAACACACTCAAGGTTGTGAGAAATCCTCTCACTTTAGGTGCTCTCCCCTGGAGGCACAGTTTTGATCATCTTTTCAAACTGAGATTCTTCCTTTTGAAATTCTGAACACAGTGACATATGTTAACTTGCCTTGCCCCGACCTGAACAGAAGTGAAACAGAACTAATAACTGGCATATGGTAATTATATGAAAGACCACATTAAATGAATAGCATGAGAAAGCCTTCCACTTTTTAAAATTTCAGAAAGCAAATAATGTTCCATCAGGAAAATTATAGGACTGTTTTGATTGAGGTGATGAAATTTAGTCTTAAATAATGAACCAAAATGGACAACCGGCTTAAACAAGGAATTCCTTTTTCTTAAACATGTCACTGGCCTGCAATTAGAAGAAGATGATTTTTTAGAGGGGAAACATTTCAGTGACATTGCCTTACCTATTGTGAATTTGTCCAGCTGAGTTTATGACTTGAGCACAGATAAGAGTCAATGGAATTTTTTGAAAAACTGCTGAAGAACATAAAAGAAAATCACCTGAATTCTGAGCCCAAACACTTGAAAATAGTAGAAAGAACCACACTATGGCTGCAAAAATAAAAATACATTGGTTTAGAGTATAGGAATGGAACGCCCAATTAAAGATTGAATAGGATTTTCAAAGAGGATGAGAAAAATAAATGAGAAATTATTGTTTCTATATACTTGTGCATAAAAGCTAGGCTAAAATGAAAGACTCTAAGAATTACCTGAACATCTAGGAGGCTCAAAAAGGAAAAGGGATATGAGGTCATTTTGGCAAATTTAGCTTTAACAATTGTATTAATAAAAAACTTAATACATAAGAAAAAGTAGAGCAAATAGTATAACATACTCTCTTGCATCTATCATCAAGGTTCAAAAATTGTTAATACTTGGCCAATCTTGTTTCATCTATACTGAAGGAGGAAATAGAACAGGCTCCATCTAGAGAGCAGAACTCCATCTTGGGCTGGACTGTGGACTTTGAGCTATATGCCCAATATCTATGGAAAATTACATACCAGCTGGAAAACCAGATGCCCCGGAAGGAAGAGCCCCAGGGCTCATACCTAGATTCTCTGTAGCCTAAAAGAATACCCTAATTATCTATGAAACCAAATAGAATCATAAATTCTATTATGCTTATTGGGGTATGACCACAGGCCTATTGATAATTGTCCACTGTTAACTACCTAGGCTTAAGGCATCTGAATCACGGGTTAACTTTGATTGTATCTTTCTTTTCCTTTGTTCAGACTAGTTTCAGGGAATTTGGGGAGGTGGGTTTGGGCACGTACACTTAGGGTATATAAGGTTTTCACAAAAACTAGTCGGGGTCCTTGGCTAAGAGGAGACTCTGCCTTGGGCCCACTGGTGTAATAAACTGCACTCCACTATCTGCATTGTCCTTTTGAGTGAGTTTGTTTCCCGGAACGCATAGCTACAAGACCACTTCTCACATAGCCCTACCTGTCCCCCTACACTTTTTGACTTTTTCTAAATCAAGGTAATATTGACTCCAGTGACATTTTGTTTGGTACTTGTCTTAGCAAAGAACAAGTTAAATGCACTCAATACTATAAAAAGATTTGATATTGGGAAAACAGTATTAAAAATACATTTTAAATAACTTTAAATAAGATACGGTAGTAATAAATACCAACATAATTATATTCTTAAGATAACTTAATGCTCTAGCTCTTGCTTTGTAAAGTTTGTGAATTTTTCTATACTAACTTGAAGCTTACAGTCTTTCTGAAAAAACCTTAATGGGATTATTCAGGTATAAAATCTGTTTTTTGTTGTTGTTGTTGTTGTTGTTGCTAAGTCCTGTCCGACTCTCTTGTGACCCCATGGACTGTAGCCCACTGGGCTTTTCTGTCCATGGAATTCTCCAGGCAAGAATACTGGAGTGGGTGCCATTACCTTCTCCAGAGGATCTTCCTGACCAGGGGACTGAGCCTGCATCTCCTACATTGGCTGGCATGTTCTTTACCACTGAGCCACCAGGGAAGTCCCCAGGGAAAGAAATGACCAATTTCAGACTCCAACTTTAAATCTCAAATTGCAGAAAAGATTTCTGAATTTTCTAGCATTTAGTAGGTTGGACAAAAGATAAAGTGAAATTCTAAATCCCAGAAAGATGACTAAATAGAAAATTATTTGCTGACAATTGATTTTAAATGTTAATAATCCATTACATTATTCCAGCCTCATTATTCTTGTGATCTTCACATTCATGGAATATAAATTTGCTGAAGACTGTGTATGAGTCAGAAAAAGAAAAATAAAAGCAGATGTGAAGCCATTAGTTAGTCTCTTTAGCTTAGTTTACTAACATGAGAATTGTTCCTGACCAGGAAAAAAAAAAAATTGAATCCAATTGTTTATTCAAGATATTACTTGATTCTTTGTGAGAAACCCTAGAAATATCTATGAAAATCATTTCCAGTTTAATTTCTGTTGAGGTAGTTTTATACCAGAAAGGGATTAAAATGGAAGGACAGGAGAAAATATTGGCCTGAACTTTATAGTAATGTTAGTGTAGGCATGTCTTACTTGTGTAGCTAAGTAGATAGACATTGCTGTGCAAAAACACAAATGCGTAGTGTGATAGATTCTTCAGTAACATAGATGAAAAACACGTTAGTGCGATCCCAGTCAATGATAAGTGAAATTTTGCAGTATGGAAATATTATGCTTAATTTGCCACACAGAGCATTATGATCACTTTAACAGTTTTACAAGAAACCATAAAAATGAAGAACGATTGGTTATTTCATAATTAATACTAACAATTACAACTGTATTACCTAAAATGCCTTAAAATATTTAAACTGTTTATAGTGGTTTCAAAATCAAAGAATTATGTATCTCCTGTAGTAATGTTAAGATAGGAGAGGGTTTGGAAGGGAAAACTGGCTCAGATGAAGGGCAGCCCAGAGAATCTGCACTTGGATTAGGCTTCAGATACAGACTGTGAATGGGAATTCTGATGAATAAAGTAGAAACAAAACATGTCGGAAGGTATTGTTTACCTTTTACTGCAGATGGCATCATCTGCAGCTTTGGACTTTTGGAGAAAAAAAAAAGGTTTAGTTTAATTTCAGTAGTATGCTAAAGAGAAATTAGTAGAGCAGAAGAAAGGAGAAAATTGGGAGGAGATAGGGCTGTAAGAACAGAATGGGAAATGGATGAGTATGAAGAAAGCTATAGGGAAAGGAGCTAACAGAGGGAACTTCTAGCTTTGGCAGTGACTAGCTATGTGACTTTGGATGCATTATTTTTCAACACCAAAATATCTCTGTCTTTAAAAGCAGAGTCTAATAGCTGCCTCCCAACTTTTTTATCATTAAATTAGACCATTTGTGAAAAGTGCATGTGTGCTGTAGGATCTCAACAAAGAGTAACCTATTATTATATATATTTATATGTATTATATATCCCAATATCAAAACACTTTTTCACTTTTACATGATAATTTTAGAGTTAACTAATGAACCCATAACCTAAATTAGTTTTATTAATTTATAATAACAATTCATGATTATGAATTGTGTGTTTAAGACATAGAGTAAAGAAACTTCATGATTTTGAAATGTTAATTATAGGTCCAGTTTCATGTGATGATTATATGAGTGATCCTCCAAAATTATCTGGCATCTGATTATTTAGATATTTACTCTTCATTTTAATTTGAGAAATCATATATACTCCACAGATAAAATTTCTTTAGTAAGACATTTCCTTTTCACAAACATAAGTTCTTAACCCATTGGTGTGCTACTAGGGAATGATGTAAAATATATCCTTTTTCATGAGTTGATTGTGAATCTCCAAATATCAAAAATCCATATAGTTCCCAAACCATTACTACTTTAATCTTACATAGTCTGGAATAAAGATGCGGGAAATGTTCTCTTTCCCGGATAGCCTGTGTTCAGATAACACAACTGGAGTGCTCAGTTGCTATGGTGAGCATCCCACTAGAAGTACCTTTATAGGAAGTACAATATAAGATCGCCTAGCCCCTCAGCAGAATTATGAAGATTTTTCAAACTACTCAAGTACATTAGTGATCTGGCTATGAGAACAATGCCTAGAGTAAACATGCATTTAAGATTTTGCTTTGTGAATCTCTGGATTCATTGTGGTTTCCAGTTTTCCCAGGAGGAAGAGTTGTTTAAACAATGGTTCTTTGTTTTACAGTCTTAGGTGTTTTGTTTTCTTATTTTCTTGCTCTGCTTTGGATGTTTATTTGAGCAAACAACACAGTAGCTGGAGAGGAACGGTCTTAGTCTATGAGCTAGCTTAGTTTTAATAATTTTGCTCTCTCAAGTGCTTAAGCCCTTCTGACTGGCTCTTGTAAGTTGTTGGCAATGATTTAGTTTGCTGTTTGAATCTTCAGCACTATGGCTGCCCACGGACAGGGCTGTGTAACTGTTTGGGGTGCTGTGGCCTTGCAGCAATGCCATGCAGAGGCAAGAAAGTATATTTATATGACCTATAGTTGCCAGCTCATCCTGCATTTCTCTGGATATCTACTTAAAATAAAAATTCAATAAAATATAAAAGTGTAGGTGAGATGGGGGCCAGGGCATGTGTATGGGTGGATGGGAAAACATAAGGGGGTAGTCATGAAATTACCACAGAAAAATGATTCCCTTTTTATCTTAAACTGGAAGATATGCTGTGATATGTCTATTAGGAAGTTCATGCTGAGGCATATTTTTGCTTTGAAGATCATAAAAGGACTCTCCTGAGAATTGCAAAGCAAATTATATGAGGATTTCAAAAGGTTATACAATAAAATCTGGGAAAGTGTCCTAATCGTTGCCTTAATGACTCACCATGTTCAGCCTCTCCCTTCCTTTTTCATCACTGCTAATGTTCATTTTATGTAAAAAAAACTTCAACTGGAACTAACTAGGACATCTTTAGAGTAATGTTAGTTTCTAGGCAATAGTAATTTTCAATTAAAATTGCACAGTGTATCAGTGGATTGAAAGTCAGATACAAGGACGCCAAATTGTGGCTTTTTTGGGTTTTCTATGCAGCTTCACACCCCATGCCTTTTTCAAAATTGGCAACAAG
Source organism: Bison bison bison (assembly GCF_000754665.1). Classification (NCBI taxonomy): domain Eukaryota; kingdom Metazoa; phylum Chordata; class Mammalia; order Artiodactyla; family Bovidae; genus Bison; species Bison bison. Next base: position 10,539,120 of record NW_011494835.1, on the reverse strand, counting down.
TTTCTGGTTTGTTTCTGGTTTTATGCCACAGTGCTTATCTGTTCTCCATTCCTCTCTGTAGAGAGGAGACAAAAATCTCTCTAAGACTTAGGTTCAGGTCTCCTCAGGCTATAGTGAGGCCTGCACAGCTCAAGATAAGAGAAGAAAGCACTTCAAACAGCTAGGAATTAATCAGCCAGCCTGGCTCCAAGCTCAGTGTTATAACTGAGCAGTTCCTTCTCAGAAGCTCACTTACATTAACTGAAATTAAATGAGACAGTTAATTCTTGTGTATAAAAGGCTCTTGAAGCACAGTTTAAAGCACTCACTCTGTGATGTCATGAAGCAAAGGGACTAATTGAGCTCATTGGAAATGGAAAGGCCCAGGTTTGTATCAAAGAGACATTGGACTGGCCTTTGAAACAATTTCCTTGAGTCTTATTCATACCTTTATAGCATTACATTTTGCACCATCCATTATCATTTAACCAGAAAGTTCAACTCCTCCTCTTGTGTCAGTGTTATTTGTAATAGAGGAAGCTCTGTAGGGAATACATATAATAGTTTAAATGTTCTGTGAACTAGTGTAACTTAAGGCCTTTCTCATTGTACTTCAGCACTGTGTTTCTACATTTAAGTAACATGATTAACTATGTTAACTGATTCTAGAAAACAGGCTTTAGTTTTATTGTTTAGGGCCCTAAGACAAAATAAACACAATAAACAAAATCATTTCTCTGACGGTTTTCAAGTTTTCTAACTAGTTTATTTTATTTTCATTAGTAACAAAATTATGTGTACATATATTTCCTTCATATATTTCTATTGGAATTATTTTAAAAATTTACACCTAGTGCAATATTAAATTTCACTGTCAGATTTCATGTACATATTTACACAAAACAAGGACTACTAATCCTCTCCCAGAGTTTGAGAACTGTCTTAAGTCAGTTTATTAACAAATGTTATCTATTTCCTAATTAAACGATTAGCCAATCAGAATAATCAATGTATACAAATGATATGACTAACAGCAAAGTCCAAAATGGGTTTAAATATATGACTCTAAACTCAGAATTATCTGTTGTAATGATTATATAACTAGTTTTATATATCAGATGCTAGCCCATTAGCTTAGTCAAAGATATTGAAAGATATTTTTTTCCAAAAAGCTGTTAGTAAAGCAAATAAAACATTTCTCTATGTTATTGACAAGTTCTTAATGGATTTATTCATTAGACACTGTGATCCTTTGGTGAAGCTCTAGTCATGCAGAGACAAACATTTAGGAGCCTTTGAATATCTCTATTGTTGATTAAAATATGGTCCTTCATGAAGGTTAAAGTTATTCAATACATTCAAAGTATATTTTGTGTCTGGTTAACTCAATAATAGCAATATAACTGTGTCTTCATTAGTCATTTTCATTGAAATAAAACTGCTTTTAATAAGAAACAAATTGAAAATCCATAATTCTTTGCAAAATGGTGGTCAAGTTTTTCTTAAATACTGTTTTATACAGAGAAAGGTTGCTAAATAGATGATCGATACAGAAGGATTTAAAGAGCAAAGAGAACTATGATTCAGTAACTTACAGTTTCACATTAATTGAAAGAACACTGATAGATGACACTGACCAATCCACAAGAACACTTTGTGTATAGACTGTGACTTAAATGACCTGATATCACTGTGTATAATACAAAAATATGGAAATAGCACAAACATTTATCAACAGGAGATTGGATAATTAAAAGGTCATATATTCATACAGTGGAATATTATATAACAGTGAAAATGAAAAAACCTATAGTATAAAATATTATATTGGAAGAATTTCAAAAAATTTTTTGTTGAAAGGTAAAAGCAAGTTACACTTTACTACACACAATATGATCCCATATTTACAGATATTGAAACCAGATGAATTTTAGGAATATATTCTATGAGATCCATACAAATATGTTAAAAATAAATAGGAAAGCAAGATAGTAACAGGACATGTATCTAAAGCAAAACAGTATATGCCAGATATATGAAATATAATGTGTTTTTACTATTATGATTAATGTGAAAGTGAATAAAACAAGACCTTTAAGAATCTGTGAGGTCTTCAACTTAAATTGGAGAAAAACTGTCCAAAGGAAGAGAGGAAGATTAAATATAAAGTGATACTTTTACATGGGAAAAATGTGAGAAAGGTATAGTTATATTAGATAATCTTAATTTGAGAGTAATAGTGGAAATTGAGTGTCTGCTACAAATGCAAAGGAAAGAATGAATATTGGACTTGAGGAAAGTGGAAATGTTGGGAAGAACCACTGTTAGGGCTATAGTTTCCTTGATGGCTCAGACGGTAAAAAAAAACTGCCTGCAATACAGGAGACCCATGTTTGAACCCTGGGTCAGGAAGGTCCCCTGTAGAAGGGAATGGCTACACACTCCAGTATTCTTGCCTGGAGAATTCCATAGACAGAGGACCCTGGTGGGCTATAATCCCTGAGGTTGCAAAGAGTCAGATATGACTTAGTGGCTTTCACTTTTCATGCCAACAAGAAGCCAAAAAGTTATAGCAGTTGTGTTTATTTTATTGTAGCAATAAAATGATGAATAATCATCATCTAATGTGATTGAATGCCATTAATGTGTGAGGCGTGATGGGCTTGGTAGGAAATTTAAAAACGTTATTGTAGAATAGAGTCGCTCAGTCATGTCCAATTCTTTGTGATCCCATGGACTGTAGCTGCCAGGCCCCTCTGTCCATGGAATTCTCCAAGCAAAAATACTGGAGTGTGTAGCCATTTCCTTCTCCAGGTGATCTTCTTGACCCAAAGATCAAACCCAGGTCTCCTACATTGCAGGCAGATTCTTTACTATCTGAACAAGTGTTAGGTTCTAAAGTCAGCCAGTAGTGGGTATATTTCAGATACTCAAATATATTGACTGAGAATTTCGAAGTAAGGACTGCTTAACTGCTTTTCCTTAAATCTAATACTGCCAAGTTTTCCTTTAGCACTGAAGCAGACTGCAATTTCTCTTTGAAATTGGAAGCTTACATTTTGGAAACATGTTGCATGGAAATTAGACAATACACATCCTTCATGTCCTGCTTACTCTGGGGAAGAGATGGATTTGATAGAATAGCTGATGGGATCACTCGTTCCATTTAAGTTACTCTTTCTCGAGCAAAACTACTTCATTCTGAGTAAGTTAAAACTCAGATAATATGACTTCATGATTCACACAAAGACTCTAAAACTGAAGATAACCTTCTGATATTATAGAGGAGAAACAGGCTCAGATAGCTTCTGTTACTTGAGAAATGCTAAATAGTAGACAAGTAGCAGAGCTGGGATTTAAGTTCAAATTTTCCCTGAATCTAAAGCATGTTGTATGATGTTTGCAATGGCACCCCACTCCAGTACTCTTGCTTGGAAAATCCCATGGATGGAGGAGCCTGGTGGGCTGCAGTCCATGGGGTCGCTAAGAGTCAGACACGACTGAGTGACTTCACTTTCACTTTTCACTTTCTTGCATCAGAGAAGGAAATGGCAACCCACTCCAGTGTTCTTGCCTGGAGAATCCCAGGGACGGGGGAGCCTGGTGGGCTGCCGTCTATGGGGTCACACAGAGTCGGACACGACTGAAGCAACTTAGCAGCAGCAGTAGCAGCATGATGTTTGCAACAGAAGTCTTTGCTTTGCTTTTGTCACTGTTTTTTTTTTTTTAATATTCCTGGCTAATATTTTGCAGATTTTACGTAAAATAAGAGTAAACAAACAGGAATGACCTTGACTACTGATTGATGAGGAGAAAAAAGACTTAAAATGACATTGGTTTTACAGTGTTCAATATGTTGATGAAATGCTTATCTTAGAATACTGACTGGTTGGGGAAAAAAGGGACAGCAAAGGTGATCACATAATGGGAAAAGTGAAAAGGCTCAGACGCAAAGGTTCCATATAGTTTAGTACACACAAAATAAACTCTTACTGTGTTTCAGTGGAAAGCTAACAATGGCTAAGGCGTGATAGCTAAACAATAGAACCTTGTGTCAGCAAATGTCTGTGAATGTGATGGAGTTTCGTGAATGAAGTTCAAAGCAGCTCTATTAGTACCTGAAAAACTAATACAGGCGAACTAGGTTCACTCCTGAGGGCATTTAGAGTTGTAAATTTTAGATGCTGAGGAAATGAATCCTCATTTTGTGGTAAAAGACAGAAACACTGCAAAATAAGTTAACGTGAATTATTTTTTCTGAGAGACTTATGAGAAACATCATAGCCTCCTACTACTGAAAAACACAAAAACTTCTGAAATGTTTACTGATAATCTCACTACATGAACGTCTATGTATTTTGATGTTTTTTATATATTTTCTTCTGACAAGGTGTTCTCTACAGTGGATAGTATTTAATACATTAAAATTCATTTCTTTGAGCTAGAATGAGATTTCTGATTGGTGGGATTTTCAAGTTGACTCAAATAAAAAGCTATGAAACAAGCTGTCACTCACAAAAAGGATTATAAGCTATCTTCAAAGTGTTCTTTACTGACAGTTGTGTGGTAAAGGGGTATAATGCTGAAATACTTAGCAATAGTTGCAAATTAAAGAAAAAATCAGAGGAGATTTTTGCTCTCTTCAGAACATGTGGGATACCAAAATATAATGTGGATTTAGCATAGTTTTCAGTTGAGAATCTAAGCTACTAAACTGAGAATGAGATAAGAGGGAAACCTAAATGCATATATTTAGTATTGCTAATCTGTTGGACTGCTTTATTTGAGTCAGGCTGCATAAAAAATTGGAGAATACAGAGATGGGGAAGAGTGAATGTGTCATTTTCAGCATGTCTCCTAACCTCACAACCATTCTAAGAGAATAGAAAATATATTTCTAGTCACAGTTGAGTGTATTTTTAGGAGTGATTTTCAAAACTTGAAAGAGACTTCAAAGAAATGTAAATACTGTGCTCTGTGCTCTGCCATTCCCCCTAAGGTCAGTTTCTTGGCAGTGTTCTTTTCAGTCAAGACAGTTGTCCTTGCCAGTACCAATCTATGGGGAGACAATGCGTGTTGGGCAGCTGCCTCTTCAATGAGAGATGTGTCTCTTCTGCAGATTTTCTCTTGCATCCTCTCAGGTCTGAGAAACCAGTCACCCAATTGTCATTCCATATTCTATGCCACATGCTAATTTGACATGAAGCTGCATTGCAGGCAAGTTTATTTCTCCAAGACTTCACTCTGGGAGAGTTGACAGAACAGTGGGGCCATGTCAATGAGAGGATCAGTTTCATACTTGTGAAGTGGAGCCCGCTGGCTCTTTATACTGTCCTCATAAGAGGTAGGCTGTTTTGGGACCCATCAGTCAATATTGTTTCAGGTATGATCTCTGAAAACAAGCAACATGCTCCAGGGATAGATGCAGTATTCACTGTCACAAAAATTCTCTGTTAGTATTTCTGATTTTGAATTTGATAGTAACTTTATCCAAAATCTGCCACTTAGGCAAACTAGAGATGTCACTGTGAAGTTGTTCTTTTTTGAAAAGCATGGAAAATAAGATTTTTAATGAAAAATAAAGAAGAATGTATTTCAGAAATATTTTGAGAAATTGTGCTGTTTCATCTTTACCAAAGTACTTGCCAGGGTGCATCTGCCTTGGGGTAATAATGAAAGATACTAAAGGCAATGTAGAGAAGCAAATAGGGGAAAAGCCAAGCACATACTCCACCCCCTTTAGTGCCCAAAGAGTCATTAAAACACCTGAAAGAAGAAATGAGTTTTGAGAATAAGGGCTTGTGGAGGACTCACAGCCTGGACTCTAAAAGTGATTGGCTCCAAGCAAAGCAAAACAGCCTTCACTGTCTTACTCCCTGGAAGGAGTTGAAACAAACCAACCTATAACCCATAGTTTTTCATTATGGAAATCTGGTAGAGTGCACTACATTTGATTTCATGGGATACTACCAGAATGGTGAAGACTGTGGCCATTTATTCTGCACTGCATCTTAATTCTAAAAGAATTTCTGTTGTAATCTATTTCCTTGAGCAGCTGACCTCAGACATATCTGTACTTTCCCACTATGCCAATCAGATATCTTGTTACAGGACGTTGGCACTGAAAGTCATGTGTACGGTACACACATTAGAGGTAGTGGTGTTTAATTAAAGCAGGATGATGAGGATAATGATGATGACGTGAGTGATTTCCTGAAGCTGGAAGAGGAAGGGAAGTTAGCAGGAAGAAGTCTGCTGGTTTTGTTGTATGTGTTTCTATTTCAGGGACTACTTACTCTTAGAGATCCTAAAATTCAATTTTTCTGAGCTCTACCAAGACTTATAGGCTCTGTGGATTAGATGCTGACTAAAGTCTCAAGGGACTAGTGATAAACGGCAATGTCAATTTATTTACAGTGTAATATCTATCTGGCCTTCAGTGGCTTCCCCAGTCTGTCCAGTGGGAATATTAGCAATCCTCACTGGGAAAATGTTTACCAGAATTAAACTAGACTGCTCAGTAATTCGGCCACCTAAGAGGGAGGAATTACGGTCTCAGAGTACTTTTAACCCGTTCAGATAAGTCATTGTCAACATCATGAATACCACAGTTGAAACCTTTTAAATAAAATGCTAGGAAACAGCCATTTGGGTTTGGAGACTCTCCCATCTTTCTTATTGTCATCAGTTCTTCTCAGCTCCTCCTTCATCCATTTGTTCCCGTACTATTGGGCAATGCCTTGTTTTTCAAAAGTACCCTTCCTTACCTCATCCTATAGCCTGTAGCCCTGACACTGCAACATTTATTTCTCTTATCTCAGACTTCTCAGGGTCTGTAACTAAGTGTCAGGACTGAGTGCGAAGGCGAGCTCTGGTCTAATAACTTCCAAGGTAAACAGTACTAGTAACAACACAGTATCTTAAGGAGATGATTGCATTCAGAGGATGAAATTTAAGGTTCTTCGTGTACTTCTCATGTTTAGGTCATGGAAGATTTTGCTAAGCAACAACACAGAGTAATGCTGTAGACATATGATTTCTAGAAAAAAGAAAATCGGTCATTCTCTTCTACTCTGTATGGGACAAACTATAATTTGTCATTTCCTAATTTCTAGCAGTCCCCTTCATTCATTTATTTAATTATCCAAGCATTAAGCATGTAGCATATTCCAGTCAAAACATCAACCTTAGGTGACGCAAATAATAAAACAGTTCCATTTAATGCCAAAAATCTTACATGCTATGAGAAGGAAAGAGAAAATAATATTAATAATAGCAAGAATAATATGATAATAGTATCTTTATTAATTGATAATAGTAATTTGGGTTATGATCTGTATCCATTCTTTTTATAACTTATTTAAGCCTCATAACACCATATTACTATTATTGTTATTGCATAATATTAAATATTATTTTGCACAGTTTACAAATGAATCAGAGAAGTTAAGTAAATTATCCTAGATCATGCAGTTTTTGAATGACAAAGCTTGGAAAATTCCTATCTAACTTAGAAGCTACTATGTACTCTTTTTCACAATGTTAGTATTTTAGAAAAAAAAATTATAATAGAGTGCTATATAAAAGATAGGAAAAAGATGCTTTGCAAGAAAAAAAGGAAGTGGAAAGAGGTTTCGTTCGGGGAATTTTTCAAACAGGAGGCATGACAGGAATTGAAGCTTTGAAGTGTCTTGGACCAGAAGATAAGACAGGGCAAAGAACAGGGGAGAATTTATTTGACTCTTGAAGAGAATAGCACACAGTTATGTAATGCTGAACTTTAAGGGACAGTAAAACAAAAAACCCGGAGAGTTAGGGAAAGCCTGATTCTAGAAGCCTTGCGTATTTCCCTAAGAGGCTTAAACTTTGTCCTAATAGTAGTGAGGAGACACTACAGAATTTTAAAGCAGGGTAGATTACACTATGTGTGGATATATGCCAATATTTAAAGTAAGATCATCCTCTACTTTCCCATTTGGAAGATATGAAAATGCAAAACAATTTTTCAATTATGTTTTTCCTATTCTTGGTGAAGTAGGTGTAATTTTATTAACTTACATGTATTTATTATAATGGGCTTCCCAGATGGTGCTAGTAGTAAAGAAGCCGCCTGCCAATGCCAGGAGAGATAAAAGATATAGGTTCTATCCTTGAGTCAGGAGAACCCCTAGAGGGGGGCATAGCAACCCACTCCAATACTCTTGCCTGGAGAATCCCCATGGACAGAGGAGCCTGACGGGCTGAAGTCCATGGGGTCACAAAGAGTCAGACATGACTGAGCGACTAAACATGCATGCACGCATACACTATAACATTATATTAAGTAATACATTACCATAGTATTGTTATTTTATTTCACTCTATCATTTCACAGTTCTTATTTAATATTTGTGCCCTTAATATCATCTGGGTCACTTAAGATGCTTTTTGAGTTGGCTAACATACTTTTCCCCAGAGCACATCATTTCATTTCTATAAAAGTTATTTGAGATATAACACATTGTGAATCCACATTTCTAGCTGTCTTTGGAAATTATATTCTAAGCTGCAAGAACTCCATTTCTTAAAAGAAATCATCCTACAGGACAGGATTGGAAATATAAATCAGTCTATCTCTAGAATTTACACACTTACTGTATTTTTTATGAATGATCATAAACTGACTTGTGTACAATGGCATATAACCCTTGTAACTACTAGCTCAAAACCTCAAGAAACAGTATTAAATCTACTCTTCGTTGAGTGCCTGTTGTGTGATCTACATTTTAAAGCTTCCTCTGTACTCATTTTCTCACTGTTAAACCCCAATCATCTTAGATTTAGGACAATCTACTATGGACTCTAGAATGTACTCAATCTTTTATGATTGAATACATGATTGTAACAAATGTAGTTACTAGCAAATACTATTTCTTAAAATATTTATTTTAATTGTGTTTATTTATACTCACTTGTTACTATGTAATATTGCAGGCTAACAGAAAGCAGTTATGAGATTCTCACTTTCAGTAGCTCTAGCAAAACTTGGTTTTGTTAAGTTTTGTCCAAGTTTACAACTTAGACCATTTAATGAATATGCATATTATTTCTTTGTTGCTTTATATAAATACATTATTCCTTGCTTCTAGTAATACGGGGGCATATTTTTCTGTGTTTATCGGCAATTTGGATTTTCTCTTCAGTGCACTTCTTGTTCATATTCTAAACTCATTTTTTGTTTTACTTTTATTATTTATTTGTAGTAATATTTCATATATTCCAAATTTAGATACCTTGCCAGTTATGTGTCTGAAATATCTCATTGCACATGGGGGCTTCTGTTTTAACTTCATCTGCTAAGTCTTGTGCTGAAGAGGCATCTTCCACGTCAGTCCAGACATATAGGTAGTCTCTTTTCTTTGTAGATCCATCAACATTTTGATTAACTGGCTAATTACTGGAATCTTATCATATGGATACATACGGATAGACAAAGGAGAGGAAAAAAAAGTACATTATAGGGGAGCAGTCCTAAGATGGTGGAGGAATAGGACGGGGAGACCACTTTCTCCCTCACAAATTCATCAAAAGAACATTTGAATGCTGATTAAATTCCACAAAGCAACTTCTGAATGCCAGCAGAGGACATCAGGCACCCAGAAAAGCAGCCCATTGTCTCCAAAAGGAGGTAGGAAAAAATATAAAAGACAAAAAAGGAGACAAAAGAGGTAGGGATGGAGCTCCATCCCCGGAAGGGAGTCTTAAAAAAGGAAGAAGTTTCCAAACACCAGGAAACACTCTCACTGCTGAGTCTGTGGCGAGCCTTGGAACCACAGAGGGCAACATAATCGGGAGGAGAAATAAATAAATAATTAAAACCCACAGATTGCATGTCCAATGGTAACTCCCCCAGTGGAGAAGCAGCACAGACGCCTGCAACTGCCACTAGCAAGTGGGGGCTGGGCAGGGAGGTGCAGTCTGCATTGCTTAGAGCAAGGACTGGGCCTGAATGCCCTGAGGGCAATCTGAGGAACTAATTTGGGTTAGCAAACCAGACTGTGGGATAGCTACCATGCAAAAAGCTCTAACCTAAGACACCACTAGGCCTGCTCACAGAACAAAGGACTGACTAGAGCTCTGCGAAAAGCCCTAACCAAGACACAGTCAGGCCAACTCACAGAACAAAGGACTGAGCAGAGCTAGCTGCCTGCAGACCAGCCTATCCCCCTCTGGTGACAGGCAGGCGAGGGCAGCCAGAGCCGGAAGGGGACAATTACAGCCCCAGAGAAGCATTATCTACCAAACTGCAAGCAGGCTTTGTTGCTAACCAAGACTTCTTGGGATTCTGGATGGTCAACATCCACCTGAGAAGGTGCACCAGTTAAACACCCAGAAAACCGAGCGGAAGGGACAGGGGAGGCGATAAGTTGCAGTGACCGCTCTTGCCATCACCTAGTCACCTGAGCTGCTTGGACCTGGGAAAGGCACAAATGCAGGGCCAACTGAGTCTGTGCCTCTGAGGACTACCTGAGTGCCTGAACCTGAGTGGCTTAGACCTGGGAAGTACATACAACCCAGGGCTGGCCTCAGATAGTTCCCAGCAGAGCAACCTAGAGCCTAAGCAGTGTAGACAGGGAAAGCACACACGCCGTGAGCAGGGGCAAACCCAGTGTGGCTGAGACACTGCGAGCACATGCCAGTGTTATTTGTTTGCAGCATCCCACCCTCCCCACAGCACGACTGAACAAGTAAGCCTAAAAAAGTGTTGACCAACGCCCCCTTGTGTCAGGGCGGCAATTAGACATTGAAGAGACCAGGAAACAGAAGAAACTAAAACAGAGGGAACCGCCTTGGAAGTGACAGGTGCAATAGATTAAAACCCTATAGTTAGTACTGACTACATAGGAAGGGACCTATAGATCTTGAGAAATATAAGTCAGATCAAGGAACTATCCGGAAATGACCCCACACTCCCCACAACAACACCAGAGAAAGTCCTAGATATATTTTTTACCATTTTTACTATCATTCTTTAAAAGTCCAACATAAGGAGGCTGAACAACATGCTGCTGAATAACCAACAAATCACAGAAGAAATCAAAAAAGAAATCAAGATATGCATAGAAATGAATGAAAATGAAAACACAACAACTCAAAACCTATGGGACACTGTAAAAGCAGTGCTAAGGGGAAGGTTCATAGCAATACAGGCATACCTCAAAAAACAAGAAAAAAGTTAAATAAATAACCTAACTCTACACCTAAAGCACACGCTAGTAAAGTAATGTTCAAAATTCTCCAAGCCAGGCTTCAGCAATATGCAAACCGTGAACCTCCTGATGTTCAAGCTGGTTTTAGAAAAGGAAGAGGAACCAGAGATCAAATTGCCAACATCTGCTGGATCATGGAAAAAGCAAGAGAGTTCCAGAAAAACATCTATTTCTGCTTTATTGACTATGCCAAAGCCTTTGACTGTGTGGATCACAATAAACTGTGGAAAACTCTGAAAGAGATGGGAATACCAGGCCACCTGACCTGCCTCTTGAGAAATCTATATGCAGGTCAGAAAGCAACAGTTAGAACTGGACATGGAACAACAGACTGGTTCCAAATCTGTCAAGGCTGTC
>NW_011494835.1:10521802-10527435 GCF_000754665.1 Bison bison bison | reverse complement strand
TGAAGAGGAACTAAAAAGCCTCTTGATGAAAGTGAAAGAGGAGAGTGAAAAAGTTGGCTTAAAGCTCAACATTCAGAAAACAAAGATCATGGCATCTGGTCCCATCACTTCATGGGAAATAGATGGGGAAACAGTGGAAACAGTGTCAGACTTTATTTTTCTGGGCTCCAAAATCACTGCAGATGGTGACTGCAGCCATGAAATTAAAAGACGCTTACTCCTTGGAAGGAAAGTTATGACCAACCTAGATAGCATATTCAAAAGCAGAGACATTACTTTGCCAACAAAGGTTCGTCTAGTCAAGGCTATGGTTTTTCCTGTGGTCATGTATGGATGTGAGAGTTGGACTGTGAAGAAAGCTGAATGCTGAAGAATTGATGCTTTTGAACTGTGGTGTTGGAGAAGACTCTTGAGAGTCCCTTGGACTGCAAGGAGATCCAAGCAGTCCATTCTGAAGGAGATCAGCCCTGGGATTTCTTTGGAAGGAATGATGCTAAAGCTGAAACTCCAGTACTTTGGCCACCTCATGCGAAGAGTTGACTCATTGGAAAAGACTCTGATGCTGGGAGGGATTGGGGGCAAGAGGAGAAGGGGACGACAGAGGATGAGATGGCTGGATGGCATCACTGACTTGATGAACGTGAGTCTGAGTGAACTCCAGGAGTTGGTGATGGACAGGGAGGCCTGGTGTGCTGCGATTCATGGGGTCACAAAGAGTCAGACACAACTGAGCAACTGATCTGATCTGACACCTAAAGCAACTAGAAAAGGAAGAAATGAAGAACCCCAGGGTTAGTAGAAGGAAAGAAATCTTAAAAATTAGATCAGAAATAAATGCAAAAGAAACAAAAGAGACCATAGCTAAAATCAACAAAGCCAAAAGCTGGTTCTTTGAGATGATAAATAAAATTGGCAAACCATTAGACAGACTCATTAAGAAGCAAAGGGAGAAAAATCAAATCAATAAAATTTGAAATTAAAATGGAGAGATCACAACAGACAACACAGAAATACAAAGGATCTTAAGAGACTACTATCAACAATTATATGCCAATAAAATGGACAACTTGGAAGAAATGGACAAATTCTTAGAAAAGTACAACTTTCCAAAACTGGACCAGGAAGAAATAGAAAATTTTAACAGACCCATCACAAGCATGGGAATTGAAACTGTAATCAGAAATCTTTCAGCAAACAAAAGCCCAGGTCTAGATGGCTTCACAGCTGAATTCTACCAAAAATTTAGAGAAGAGCTAACACCTATCCTACTGAAACTCTTCCAGAAAACTGCAGAGGAAGGTAAACTTCCAAACTCATTCTATGAGGCCACCATCACCCTAATACCAAAACCTGACAAAGATGCCACAAAAAAAGAAAACTACAGGCCAATATCACTGATGAACATAGATGCAAAAATCCTTAACAAAATTCTAGCAATCAGAATCCAACAACACATTAAAAAGATCATGCATCATGACCAAGTGGGCTTTATCCCAGGGATACAAGGATTCCTCAATATGTGCAAATCAATCAGTGTAATATACCACATTAACAAATTGAAAAATAAAAGCCATATGATTATCTCAATAGATGCAGAGAAAGCCTTTGACAAAATTCAACATACATTTATAATAAAAACTCTCCAGAAAGCAGGAATAGAAGGAACATACCTCAACATAAAAAAAGCTATATATGACAAACCCGCAGCAAACATTATCCTCAACGGTGTTCCTAAAGTCAGGAACAAGACAAGGGTGCCCACTCTCACCACTACTATTCAACATAGTTTTGGAAGTTTTGGCCACAGCAATCAGAGAAGAAAAAGAAATAAAAGGAATTGAGATTGGAAAAGAAGAAGTAAAACTCTCATTATTTGCAGATGACATGATCCTCTACATAGAAAACCCTAAAAACTCCACCAGAAAATTACTAGAGCTAATCAATGAATACAGTAAAGTTGTAGGATATAAAATCAACACACAGAAGTCTCTTGCATTCCTACACACTAATAATGAGAAAATAGAACGAGAAATTAAGGAAACAATTCCATTCACCATTGCAATGAAAAGAATAAAATACTTAGGAATATATCTACCTAAAAAAACAAAAGACCTATATATAGAAAACTATAAAACACTGGTGAAAGAAATCAAAGAGGACACTAATAGATGGAGAAATATACCATGTTCATGGATTGGAAGAATCAATATAGTGAAAATGAGTATACTACCCAAAGCAATCTATAGATTCAATGCAATCCCTATCAAGCTACCAACGGTATTTTTCACAGACCTAGAACAAATAATTTCACAATTTGTATAGAAAGACAAAAACCTCAAATAGCCAAAGCAATCTTGAGAAAGAAGAATGGAATGGGAGGAATCAACCTGCCTGACTTCAGGCTCTACTACAAAGCCACAGTTATCAAGACAGTCTGGTACTGGCACAAAGACAGACATATAGATCAATGGAGCAAAATAGAAAGCCCAGAGATAAATCCATGCACATATGGACACCTTATCTTTGACAAAGGAGGCAAGAATATACAATGGATTAAAGACAACCTCTATAACAAGTGGTGCTGGGAAAACTGGTCAACCACTTGTAAAAGAATGAAACTAGACCACTTTCTAACATCATACACAAAAATAAACTCAAAATGGACTAAAGATCTCAACGTAAGACCAGGAACTATATAACTCCTAGAGGAGAACATAGGCAAAACACTCTCTGACATACATCACAGCAGGATCTTCTATGACCCACCTCCCAGAATATTGGAAATAAAAGCAAAAATAAACAAATGGGACCTAATTAAACTTAAAAGCTTCTGCACAACAAAGGAAACTATTAGCAAGGTGAAAAGGCAGCCTTCAGAATGGGAGAAAATAATAGCAAATGAAGCAACTGACAAACAACTAATCTCAAAAATATACAAGCAACTCCTACAGCTCAACTCCAGAAAAATAAATGACCCAATCAAAAAGTGGGCCAAAGACCTAAATAGACATTTCTCCAAAGACATACAGATGGCTAACAAACACATGAAAAGATGCTCAACATCACTCATTATCAGAGAAATGCAAATCAAAACCACAATGAGGTACCATTTCACGCCAGTCAGAATGGCTGCAATCCAAGTCTACAAGCAATAAATGCTGGAGAGGGTGTGGAGAAAAGGGAACCCTCTTACACTGTTGGTGGGGATGCAAACTAGTACAGTCACTATGGAGAACAGTGTGTATATTCCTTAAAAAACTTGAAACAGATCTGCCATACAACCCAGCAATCCCACTGCTGGGCATACACACTGAGGAAACCAGAATTGAAAGAGACACGTGTACCCCAATGTTCATTGCAGCGCTGTTTATAATAGCCAGGGCATGGAAGCAACCTAGATGTCCATCAGCAGACGAATGGATAAGAAAGCAGTGGTACATATACACAATGGAGTATTACTCAGCCATTAAAAAGAATACATTTGAATCAGTTCTAATGAGGTGGATGAAACTGGAGCCTATTATACAGAGTGAAGTAAGCCAGAAAGAAAAACACCAATACAATATACTAATGCATATATATGGAATTTAGAAAGATGGTAATGATAACCCTGTATGTGAGACAGCAAAAGAGACACAGATGTATAGAACAGTCTTTTGGACTCTGTGGGAGAGGGTGGGATAATTTGGGAGAATGGCATTGAAACACGTATAATATACGTGAAACGAATCACCAGTCCAGGTTTGATGCATGATACAGAATGCTTGGGGCTGGTGCACTGGGATGACCCAGAGGGATGGGATGGAGAGGGAGGTTGGAGGGGGGTTCAGGATGGGGAACACGTGTAAACCCATGGTGGATTCATGTTGATATATGGCAAAACCAATACAATATTGTAAAGTAATTAGCCTCCAATTAAAATAAATAAATTTATATTTTTAAAAGTGCATTATAGATTAAGTAATGAAGAATTTCATATACAGATAGCCAAAGGGTGATAATATCCTTTAATGGTGAAATCATGGAAAATTTAAATGTTATTAAGGAAACAATCTATATAAATACAAGGTATTCATCATTAAGCAAAAGGATAAAAAATGTAATACATAGTTAGGCGAGCACACATTAGTCATCCTTTTCATCTTATATATTGAGTATTGAGGTTCTTGATTGTTTAAATGTCAGATATTTTCTTTGATGTTCTTTGACATTTTCTATAAACCTAGAATCCATTTTTTTTTAAACAGAACAAGCTTAGATTACGAAATGTCACTTGCTTTTACTCTCTTGAAATACAAGACTGAATATAGACTGTATCAGTGGGGTGGGATATGTAATACTGCAATGGACACTTGCAAAACATCTTGCATCAAGAGCTAATTATCCTTCCTGGTACCTAGATAAGAATAGTGGCCTTTTAAAAAGGCATTTCTTATACAGGGAAAATCAAATGATAAACAGGCTTTACTGCCAACAGTAAAAGCAAATCTGACAAAGATAAGAATATGATTACTTTGTTATGTAAAAGGAGAGTGGTTTTGTTCATCTACCTCTACTCCAATAACTTGCCTTTTTCTACGTTACAGAATTCATAATGCCTTTAATGAACTAGTTCTGAGTCTCAAAACTTTGTGCAACTGTCTGCATAATAGTCATTATCCCCACTTTAGATCTGGGAAAACTGAGGCTCAACAGTGAAGTGACTTGGTTGTAATTAAGGCTTAGCTAGTTTTTAGGCTGGGCACATCTGGAATTAGTATACAGGAATACTTTGGAATTCTGGGCCTGGGTTTGTTTTTCCTTTTATTTATTTATTTTTTCATGGAAAAGCATTTTATTTTAAATATAGCAGTGTGCACATGTCAATCCCAAACTTTAATTTAATATATCCTTGATTTGTACATTACCCTGATGCTTTCAAGTGGGCTCATCCATATAGTCAACACACCAGCATGGTATTGACTGGCGGAGGAATGCATGGTTTTAAAACAAGTACGCAAATCCTTTGACACTATTCCCATCAAAATATGAGTCTAATTCCCCTCTATTTTAATATGGGTTAGTCTTAGTTAATCAATTTTTACTAGTAGAATGTGGCAGAAGTGACGCTGCATAATTTCTAGGCTAAATCATAAAGGTTACCTCAGCTTCCTCTTGACTCTCTCTCTCAGGACACTTGCTTTTGGAACCCAGTCATCACAATGTGAGGAAAACAAGCAGTCACATGAAATGTTGAAGTGAAGGAGTTCTGGCCACAGCCCAAGCAGAGGTCTAAGTCAACAGCCAGCATCAAATGCCAGGCAGGTGATGAGGGACCCTTCAAATGATTTTAGCCTTTCAACCTATGAGTCACCTTAGTGATGCTGAGTGGAACACAGACAAGCTGTCCCTAGAAAGCCCAGCCCAGATCACAGATTCAGGAACATAAAATTTGTCATTGCTTTAAGCTAATAAGTTTTCAGATGGTTTGGATACAATGAATGTAATAAACAAAAGGATTTACACACATACATGTATTTAACACTCTATGTGCTGACACTGTCCAGGGATGAAAGGAATAAGCTAATAAGGAAGGGAACCAACATTGCAGACTACATGCCATGATCTGGGAACTGTGATCTGTGGAACCATAT
>NW_011494835.1:10518864-10521702 GCF_000754665.1 Bison bison bison | reverse complement strand
ACTAGGAGTTCATTTGGTCTTTCTCTCTTTTAAAATAAACAAACAAGCAAACATTAGGATATGCTTGCTATGAGTATCTTACATCTGGTATAAGTTTGTAACTAATAGCCAAGCAATTTAATAAATGCTATATTAGAAGTTTATGCAGTGCTTCAGTAACATAGATGCCATCATGATTATTTATCCTGACTGATCTTCCAGAATTAAGATTCCTTCACACTTTCATTTTTTCATAAGAGTTATTAGTCACTTGGGTCTTGAAAGAAGTTTAGGTGGAGAAGCATTCAAAAGAGTACTTAAACCAGAGGGAAAAATATGACAAAGTCATAGATACTGGCGATAGGTGGGGAAGGACTGGGGTTTGAACTTGTGAACATAAGGAACAAGGGAAGGAGTGGCCAGAGGCAAAGCTGAATGCAAGAAAGGAGGAAACATTTTATTTCTCAAGCCAAAGAGTTTACATCTCATTCTAGAATCAAAAAGAGCTGGGGATGTTTAAAACAAAGTGTTTGACCAGAGTATTAATATAAAATGACAGGTTGGGTCGCTGTGTAAAGATAGCATTTCACAGTGAAGTCAATTAGAAAGCTAATTTAATAATCCTTGAGAAATGAGGAGAACCTAAATAAACGAGTAGTTATAATAAAGAGAAGTGGTTCTAGAGGGATTAAAAATAATAATTCTGAATTAGTTGAATATGATTTAGATGGTTGTTTATTGACCCTGGATTGGATGGATACTGAGTCCTTGATTCCAAGCAGAGGGTACAAAGAGGTGTGTATGTATAAGAGGCAGATTGAGTTCATGTTTCAAAATAGTAAATCAAGAAAATTAAAAAAAAAAAAAACCTTAATACAAAACTAAAAGTGCAAGTCTGTAAATCAGCAAAAAGTCAAATTTGAAAGGTGGATATCTGAGAGTTAATGGAAGAAAGAGAAAGGGAAGGAATGGAAATAAAATTATCTGCTGCTACTGCTGCTGCTAAGTCGTGTCAGTCATGTCCGACTCTGTGTGACCCCATAGACGGAAGCCCACCAGGCTCCTCTGTCCCTGGGATTCTCCAGGCAAGAACACTGGAGTGGGTTGCTATTTCCTTCTCCAATGCATGAAAGTGAAAAGGGAAAGTGAAGTCGCTCAGTCCTGTCTGACTCTTAGCGACCCCATGGACTGTAGCCTACCAGGCTCCTCCGTCCGTGGGATTTCCCAGGCATAAAATTATCTAGGGAATACTAAATGGGCAGAGCAGAAAATATGAATGTGGGAGATCAGGTTACTAATTAGGAGAGATGATACTAGAAATGAACCAGTGAAAGACTAGGAGGAATAGGTGTTAGAAAGAATAAAGAAAAAAAGAATATTTTCTGGAATCCAAGAAAATGAAGGGAGCTAAAGGCAGCAAAGGTTGTAGAGTTCAGGCAGCATGCCTATCAAAAAACTCCCATTGATTTTAGCACTCAGGATATGACTGTGGAAGTAAGTTGTAGCTGAGTGAAGTTTGAAAAGCCTGTACAGATACATACCCAGGGACAAAAATGTTGGGTTGTATGGTAGCTCTATTTTTAGTTTTTTGAGAAACTTCCATTAAGTTTTCTACAGTGGCTTCACCAATTTACATTCCCACCAGATACGTGAACCTCAGTATTCATAGGCAGCATTATTTACAACTGTCAGGATATGAAAGCAACCTAAGTGTCCATCAAGAGATGAATTAATAAAGAAGGTATAATGAAATACATCTCAGCCATAAAAATAATGAAATTTTGCCATTTGCAGCAACATGGAAGGACCTGGTAGGCATTTGGCTAAACTAAACAATTCAGACAAAGACAAATACTATATGTGAGACATAAAAAATAAAACTAGTGAATACAGCAAAAAAAGAAACAGACTCACAGATACAGAAAACAAACTAGCACTTACCAGTTGGGAGAGGAATGGGGAAGGGGCAGTATAGGGTGAGGATTAAAAGGTGCAAACTACTGTGTATAAAAAAAGCTCATGGAGGGGAGGAGCTAAGATGGCGGAGGAGTAGGACGGGGAGAACACTTTCTCCCCCACAAATTCATCAAAAGAACATTTAAACGCCGAGTAAATTCCACAAAACAAGTTCTGAATGCTGGCAGAGGACATCAGGCACCCAGAAAAGCATCCCAAGTCTTCGAAAGGAGAGAGAAGAAATACAGCTCCAGTCACCAGAACACCGACACAAGCTTCCCTAACCAAGAAACCTTGACAAGCCACCTGTATAAACCCACACAGAGCGAGGAAACGCCACAATAAATAGAACTCCACAAACTGCCAGAATACAGAAAGGACACCCCAAACTCAGCAATTTAAACAAGATGAAGAGACAGAGGAATACCCAGCAGATAAAGGAACAGGATAAATGCCCACCAAACCAAACAAAAGAGGAAGAGATAGGGAATCTACCTGATAAAGAATTCTAGAATAATGATAGTGAAATTGATCCAAAATCTTGAAATCAAAATGGAATCACAGATAAATAGCTTGGAGACAAAGATTGAGAAGATGGAAGAAAGGTTTAACAAGGACCTAGAAGAAATAAAAGAGTCAATATAAAATGAATAATGCAATAAATGAAATTAAAAACACTCTGGAGGCAACAAATAGTAGAATAACAGAGGCAGAAGATAGGATTAGTGAATTAGAAGATAGAATGGTAGAAATAAATGAATCAGAGAGGATAAAAGAAAAACTAATTAAAAGAAATGAGGACAATCTCAGAGACCTCCAGGACAATATTAAACGCTACAACATTCGAATCATAGGGGTCCCAGAAGAAGAAGACAAAAAGAAAGACCATGAGAAAATACTTGA
>NW_011494835.1:10517884-10518575 GCF_000754665.1 Bison bison bison | reverse complement strand
ACAAAAACAAGACCCCTACATGTGTTGTCTACAAGAGACCCACCTCAAAACAGGGGACACATACAGACTGAAAGTGAAGGGCTGGAAAAAGATTTTCCATGCAAATAGGGACCAAAAGAAAGCAGGAGTAGCAATACTCATATCAAATAAAATAGACTTTAAAACAAAGGCTGTGAAAAGAGACAAAGATGGTCACTACATAATGATCAAAGGATCAATCCAAGAAGAAGATATAACAATTATAAATATATATGCACCCAACACGGGAGCACCGCAATATGTAAGACAAATGCTAACAAGTATGAAAGGAGAAATTAACGATAACACAATAATAGTGGGAGACTTTAATACCCCACTCACACCTATGGATAGATCAACTAAACAGAAAATTAACAAGGAAACACAAACGTTAAACGATACAATAGACCAGTTAGACCTAATTGATATCTATAGGACATTTCATCCCAAAACAGTGAATTTCACCTTTTTCTCAAGCGCACATGGAACCTTCTCCAGGATAGATCACATCCTGGGCCATAAATCTAGCCTTGGTAAATTCAAAAAAATAGAAATCATTCCTAGCATCTTTTCTGACCACAATGCAGTAAGATTAGATCTCAATTACAGGAGAAAAACTATTAAAAATTCCAACATATGGTGGTGAACAACACGCTGCTGAATAACCAACAAA
>NW_011494835.1:10516127-10516473 GCF_000754665.1 Bison bison bison | reverse complement strand
AACTTCCAAACTCATTCTATGAGGCCACCATCACCCTAATACCAAAACCTGACAAAGATCCCACAAAAAAAGAAAACTACAGGCCAATATCACTGATGAACATAGATGCAAAAATCCTTAACAAAATTCTAGCAATCAGAATCCAACAACACATTAAAAAGATCATACACCATGACCAAGTGGGCTCTATCCCAGGGATGCAAGGATTCTTCAATATCCGCAAATCAATCAATGTTATACACCACATTAGCAAATTGAAAAACAAAAACCATATGATTATCTCAATAGATGCAGAGAAAGCCTTTGACAAAATTCAACATCCATTTATGATAAGAACTCTCCAGAA
>NW_011494835.1:10511072-10516027 GCF_000754665.1 Bison bison bison | reverse complement strand
ATGGATAAGAAAGCAGTGGTACATATACACAATGGAGTATTACTCAGCCATTAAAAAGAATACATTTGAATCAATTCTAATGAGATGGATGAAACTGGAACCTATTATACAGAGTGAAGTAAGCCAGAAAGAAAAACACCAATACAATATACTAAGGCATATATATGGAATTTAGAAAGATGGAAACAATAACCCTGTGTACGAGACAGCAAAAGAGACACTGATGTATAAATCAGTCTTATGGACTCTGTGGGAGAGGGAGAGGGTGGGGAGATTTGGGAAAATAGCATTGAAACATGTATAATATCATGTATGAAATGAGTCGCCAGTCCAGGTTCGATGCACGGTACTGGATGCTTGGGGCTGGTGCACTGGGATGACCCAGAGGGAGGGGAGGGGAGGGAGGAGGGTGGAGGGTTCAGGATGGGGAACACGGGTATACCTGTGGCAGATTCATTTCGATATTTGGCAAAACTAATACAATATTGTAAAGTTTAAAAATAAAATAAAATTTGAAAAAAAAAAAAAGAAAGTTAAGACAGTAAATCTGAGTTCTCATCACAAGAAAAATATTTTCCTTTTTCTTTAATTTTGTATCTATGTGAGATGATGGATGTTCAGTAAACTTATCATGATAATCATTTCATGGTGTATGTAAATCAAATCATTATGCTGTACACCCTAAACTTATTCAGTGTTGTATGTCAATTGTATCTCAATAAAACTGGAAGAAAAAAAAAAAGCTCATGGATATATTATACAACACAAGGAATACAGGCAATATTTTAAAATAACTGAAAGTGGAGTACAGCATTTAAAAATTGTGAATCACTATATTTTATACCTTTAAATTATACAATATTTTACAACAACTATAAGTCAATAGAAATAACACAAATTAAAAAAATAAGACTGAGAAAAGGTGAACTTAATACTGAAAGGGCACACGTAAAGAAAAAGTTTCAAGAGCAATGGGTTGCTTTTATTAAATTCATTGAACTTATCACTCCCAAGACACAGACTGTTCTCTCACATCTTTCATATTATTGTTTGAGCTTCAGAGAGGTAAGAATATGAAGAGAAACATCAGAAGGGAGGTTTAGGATATAGGGGATTTTCTAATGACTAACAAAACATTTCAGAGTTCTGTGACTGATTTTAAGAGTTTGAGTAGACGTACAGATCCTCATGGGCTTCCCAAGTGGCTCAGCGGTAAAGAATCTGCCTGCTGATGCAGGAGACGTGGGTTTGATCCCTAGACTGGGAAGATTAACTGGAGTAGGAAATGGCAACCCACTCCAGTATTCCTGCCTGGGAAATCCCATGGACAGAGGAGTCTGGCAGGTTACAGTCCATGGTGTTGCAAAAGAGTCAGACACTTATGGACTAAACAGCAAAAACACCAACAACAGATCTTTATGGAACGGGGTTCTAGAAGATAAAGAATGATCAAACATGAGATTTCTTATGATGTGTTATGAACTGAATATTTGTGTCCCCCAAAATTGATATGTTGAAGCTTCAGCACCTTCATGCAATTTTGTTTGGAGATAGGGCCATTATGGTATAACTAAGGTTAATTGAAATCATAAGGCTAGAGATTCGATCCATTAAAATTTGTGTCTTTATAAGTAGGGACACCAGAGTGCTCTATTATCTGTCTCTCTTTTCCCCAAGTGAGGATATAGCATGAGGACAGCCACCTGTGAACCAAAAAGAGAGCCCTCATCATGAGCTGAATTGGCTTGCACCAGATCTTGGACTTACCAGCATCAAGTTGAAGCCATCCAGATTATGGTACTTTGTTCTAGAAGCCTATGTGGACTAACACATGATGTATGAAGCAAACAGCAATGAACTCATACTCAAACTATTGAATGAGTTTTAGAGGGACAGTCTCCATACAGACAGATATGTAGGGTGAGGCTGAGTATCACAGTTGAAAGAGAGAGAGAGGCAGAGGTCTCTGAGGAGCAGTTGGAGGCTTCATTTCATGGCTTCACTTCTACTGAGGCTGTGAAGACGTCTTGGGAAACAGTCAGTCCTCCTCCTGTGCTTCTCCTTTGCTTTCACACTACTACTCTACGTATGACCCTTCTGAGATGGATGTGTCCCAGCAAGCAATTCTCTGCAACACCAGTTGGGTGTCCTGTGATTTAACTGACTTCTGACACGACCTACCTGGAGATAGCTTCAGACCCCACAGGTTACAGGCTCAGTCCCACAAGATTGTTCCCCTCCCACTTCAGATGCTAACTGCAAGTCCAGGTCACTAGCCCTTATGACTCACTGGCTATAAATTTGAAGTTGTCACAACCCCCAGTTTAGTTGAGTTCAGTCGCTTAGTCGTGTCTGACTCTTTGCGACCCCATGAACTGCAGCACGCCAGGCCTCCCTGTCCATCACCAACTCCTGGAGTCTATCCAAACCCATGTCACAACCCCTACCTTGGGTTAATTTGCTAGAAAGGCACATAGAGCTCAGGGGATCACATGCTTATGTTTAACAGTCTTTTAAAGGATGCAGGGTAAATGATAGAGATGATCAGTCAGATGAAGAGATACATACTGAGGTCTGGGAAGATCCTGAGCCCAGGAGCATCTGTACCAGTGGATTTAGGACATGTCACTCTTCTGATATGTGAATGTGCTCACAAACCTGCCACCCTCTGAATCTTAGTATATATTAGGATTCCTGGGAAGCTTCATCAGATAGGTATGATAAATTGTTAACTCAATTTCCAGCACCTGTCTCCTCTCTGTAGAAGTGAAGAAGGTAGGGCTGAAAATTCCAAGCTTAAAATTATGGTTTGGCTTTCCTAGTGACCAGTCCCCATCCAGGAGCCCACCTGGCGATGTCTTTTTAGAACAAAACACTTTGATCATTGGGGAAATTCCAAGGGTTTTAGAAGTTCTGTGTCAGGGATTGTAGTCAAAGGCCAAATATTAGAACAAAAGATGTTCCTAGTGCTTTTATCATTTAGGAAATTACAAGGGTTTCAAGAATTTAGGGCAGAGATCAATGCTATATATTTTCTATCCTCATAGAAGGTGGGAAGAAAAAAAAAAAGCAGGTGTTGTTGGTGCTTCACTCAGTTCTGTTTTGCACTCACAGTTCCTGTGTATGCTAACCTGGCAGATTTCTATTGCAAATGCTTATGTGTCTGCTTGCAGGGTTCTCTGACCACTGGAAAGCACTTGGTCCTATGCAAGTGTGTCAGGGCTGGGGTGATGATCTTCCTGGAAGTGTTTCTCATCCAAAAACTGACAGGAGTTGATGAATAAATCTGCAAACTTTTTGTTCCTCGGTGAGGCAACCCTGAAGATTTTCCATGCAGTCCCTCTAAAGTTCTCTGTAGAACTGAGCCACAGTTGTTTGGTTGCTAAGTTGTGTCTGACTCTTTTGAGACCCCATGGACTGTAGCCCTCCAGGCTCCTCTATCCATGGGATTTCCCAGCCAAGAATACTGGAGTGGGTAGTCATTCCCTTCTCCAGGGTATCTTCCTGACTTAGGGTTCAAACCAGTGTCTCCTGCATTGGCAGGCAGATTCTTTACCACTGAGCCACCTGAGAAGTCCCTAGCTCTAGTTAAGTAAAATAATAATCTGCTCATTACTGTGTTCTGTATTGGATTCCTTTCCTGCTGTCTTAGGGTTTCCAGGTGGTACTAGTGGTAAAGAATCCGCTTGTCAATGCAGGAGGCACAAGAGACGCAGGTTTGATCCTTGGGTAGGGAAGATTCCTGGAGGAGGGCATGACAACCCATTCCAGTATTCTTGTCTGGAGAATCCCCATGGACAGAGGAGCCTGGCGGCTGGCCTAGGGTCAGGTCTTTGTCCGTAGGGTCACAGAGAATCAAGACATGAATGAAGTGACTTAGCACTCATGCCTTCTGTCTTATTATCCACTCCACTAACTGGTGCTTCCAGATCACCTCTTAGGTAAACTATTTGCACTCAGACTTTGCTTCTGGAAGAAGATAATCTAAGACACCATTTTATATTAGTTTCTAGGTTGTAGAGACTGCTTATCAAATGAGTGAAAAGTTGTACATTTTCCTTTAATCTGGCCCCACACAATTTTATATATACATAATTACAGGCACAGGATATTTTATAATTCCCTTCTTTGGTTAGGATACTATTGATGCTGCTGCTAAATTGCTTCAATTGTGTCTGACTCTGTGCGACCCCATAGACAGCAGCCCACCAGGCTCCTCTGTCCCTGGGATTCTCTAGGCAAGAACACTGGAGTGGGTTTCCATTTCCTTCTCCAATGCATGAAAGTGAAAAGGGAAAGTGAAGTCGCTCAGTCATGTTCGACTCTTAGCGATCCCATGGACTGCAGCCTACCAGGCTCCTCCGTCCATGGAATTTTCCAGGCAAGAGTACTGGAGTGGGTTACCATTTCCTTCTCCCATTATATGTTATAATATATATCAGCAAATGAAAAAAATTGATTTTAAACCCAGTAAAAGCAAAAACAACAACAAAAAAATTAAACCTATAATTTAGTATATTACTTGTCCTAGAAATAACTCTTAGTTTTTATAATAGAAACTTAATATTGACTTAACCAAAAACTGAGATATAAATATAGGAGAAAGATATGGAAATGATATTGAGTTTCTTATATAAGCTAAATTTCCACGACCATAGTATAAGTCAATAGATGCTGCCTAAATTGGTAGATCAAGAATGTTTTCTTTATTTGATTGTCACTTGAAGTCATGGGGATGTACCACAAAGAATAACCAAAAGAATGTAAAATAACTGCTTCTGAGAAGCAAGGCTGGAAGACAGAGTTAATGAGCAAGGGTGTGAAGTAATTAAGCTTTATTTTCCTATCAACTTATTAGTACTCTGATTTCTGAATATTTTGTGTATGTATATTTATGAAAAATTAAAGTAAATATTAAACATTCTGTTGTTTTATATATATATATATATATATTT
>NW_011494835.1:10479212-10510972 GCF_000754665.1 Bison bison bison | reverse complement strand
TAATATATTTATATATATATAGGGTTGGCCAAGGTGTTCATTTGAGTTTTTCCCTTATGAACCTTCTGGCCTCTCCAATATTTGTACCTCTTTATACCATTTCTTATATGTCTTTAACCCATGCTATCATAGAGAAAACACTTCTTTCATGAAAAAGTAAGCCTGAAAAAGGAAATGGGAGGGTTGGGGGAGAAGAAAGAGAAGGAAGTAGAGAAGGAAAGGAAGCAGAACTGGCAAAACAAGAATGTGATGGTCTCCTGGAATCTTCTCATGTCTGGCATTTTTCCAAATCTCTCACAAAACTTAATAAGCTCTATAACTGTTTAATATCTTTACTTGTTAGGTAGCCAACTAGATGCTATGTTCCTTTAGTCAATGGTAATATTTTTGCTTGCTAAGTAGGGAGAACATCAAAAAATTGTTAGATTATTGACCTGTTTCTCTTTCTCATCTTGCAAAACAGTTCCTGGACTAAAAAAAAAACTCTTAAATTTTTCTACACTGTGTTGGAATATACTCACCTTTACTTTTTAGGTTACCTTGATGTATCTATGTTGAACTATTCTTTTTCTTCAGTAAGCAATTAAAGCCAGCATTTCTTTCTTTTTCTATTTTTGAGCAATGCATGTGCTGTGCTACGCTTAGTCGCTCAGCCTTGTCTGACTCTTTGTGACCTCATGGACTGTAGCCCGCCAGGCTCCTCTGTCTATGGGAATTCTCTAGGCAAGATACTGGAGTGGTTTGCCATGACCTCTTCCAGGGGATCTTCCAAACCCAGGGATTGAACCTAGATCTCATGCACTGCAGGAGGATTCTTTACCATCTGAGCCACCAGGGAAGCCCAATGTATCTATGTTGGACTATGCTTTTACTTCAGTAAGCAATTAAAGCCAGCATTTCTTTCTTTTTTATTTTTCAGCCAATTATTATCTCCCAGGTTTTAATGTCTCTTCTTCCTTTAAGACTTCTTCACAATTAGTCAATTTATGATATATATGGGGACACCTTTCATAGAAATCAAGAGAGATTGCTGAAGTGCTAATGTTCTCCTACACTAATTAATGTACTCAGCTTTAGAAACATAAAACCATACTTTCAATACCTCAAAAATGCTTCAAATATTGTATACAAAGCAGAATTATTATTAGTTTCAGAAGAACTGCAAGCAGAGTTTTCACATCACCGCTGAATGGACGAGAAAGACAAGAGAGATTTTCTTCCCTTTTCCTCCCTCTTTCACTTCCTTCCTTCCTTTTTCCCTTTTTCTTTCTATGTTTCTTCATTTAGGACTAATGCAGATGTCAACACCTCTAAATGCATATCAAGAAGACAAAAAGTGTATTACAAATAAAATGACACTTTGTAATCTATACTGTTAATACAAATGAATGCCAATACATTGAAAGAAACCACATTTGTATCCACATGTCACTTTGATTTTAAATAGGCACAATTTGAGGAGCTTGGAGAGCTGTTTTTTTTTTGTTTTTGTTTTTTTTTTCAGTTTTATTCCTATAGGTATCTTACTGTTTTGGTGAACTGTAAACAGTTCCTTCCTTTTTTCCATTTTAATCATTTTTAAGTATATAATTCACCAACATTAAGTATACTTACAAATTGTGTAGTCATCACCACTACATATATCCAGAACTTCTTTATCATCCAAAACATAAACTTGCTTCCATTAAACAATAACTTGATTTTTTTCTATCAAACTATTAAAAAGTTCTAATGTAAACATATGGGGTTTGGGAGTTTTAGAAATTATTTACATAAAATTTTGAAAATAAAAAATAATTATCATTGGCAAGAATTGTTTTTAATTTGCCAATTTTCAGAATTAAAATATATACTGGCAATATAGAAAATCTTTATATTGATCACACTTATACCAATTATTTTATTCAGGATTTTTTTAGGACAGGAAAGTTGGTTCGACTTTTCAGCTGTCGATTTTGCATTCTTGGTAACAATTCCCATTGTACTGGTAACACAGAAGTTCTAGACAACCTTAATCGACATGGTTCAGCACAGTTCTCATGCTTGTCAGGTGGGTCTTTTTCTCAACTGACCTTTCAACAGTAGCCTTTAAAAGACAGATGGAAGAAAGTGGATAGTCCTTTCAAGGTGGCACAGATGTGGAATTGCAAACATGTTTAAATTATTTTTCTAATTGAAAATATGTCTTTCTTCAGTCATGATATGATTTAGAAAAATGTTTACTCTGTCCAGCAGTGCTGAATGACATGGATGATGGTGCCTGAATCATATCCACTACTGCACAAAGGCATTGCATTATTAAAAAATAGTCTGTGAACAGCTATTTTCCCAAACACAAGTTATTTACCTGAGTTCAGGGACACGTGATAAGGATTTTTAGATCCAGGGCTTATTCTTTCCATGAAAAGAGTTTATTTCTCCTGAGTTTTATTTGCACTTAATATCAAGATATATTATGTGATTAACCAATGGGAAACAATACCATTTTGTCACTGAAAATGATTCATTTACATAAAGATGTTTAATGTCCTATCTTCATTTCATTATTTTTTTCTGAATGAAATTACAGGTTTCTCATGTTTTTTGCTATTAAAAAATCACATATTATTACTCAAGGTAAATGATAATGACTAGATGGCAAATGTTTTCATAGAAACTTGAATATTAGACTCAATTAGCTGTTGATGATAAAAGTATTACAATATACCTGTATGTTATATTTACAATTATTTATATAAAACACCTATATAAATATATAATTATAGTGCATATTTATATAAACAAATAAAATAGTATATAAAATCTAGATGGGAAGCTTATATGATTCTGCTACTGCTGCTAAGTCGCTTCAGTCGTGTCCGACTCTGTGTGACCCCGTAAACGGCAGCCCACCAGGCTCCCCCGTCCCTGGGATTCTCCAGGCAACAACACTGGAGTGGGTTGCCATTTCCTTCTCCAATGCATGAAAGTGAAAAGTGAAAGTGAAGTCGCCCAGTCATGTCCGACTCTTCGCGACCCCATGGACTGCAGCCTACCAGGCTCCTCTGTCCATGCGATTTTCCAGGCAAGAGTACTGGAGTTGGGTGCCATTGCCTTCTCCGTATATGATTCTAAGAATTTTAAATTAGTAAGTGTAGGATGAAAATAGAAGTGTTAGTTGCTCAGTTGTGTCTGACTCTTTGTGACGCAATGGACTGTAGCCCACCACACTCCTCTGTCCATGGGATTCTTCAGGCAAGAATACCGGAGTGGGTTGCTGTCCTGTTCTCCAGGGAATTTTCCCAATTTGGGTCTCCTGAATTGCAGACAGATTCTTTACCATCTGAGCCACCAGGGAAACTGTATTTTCAAACTTCATAATTTAGCCCTTTTTGAACAGTTTTTAATGGATGTTTCTTGAGTGCTTAGAAGAATCATATGGTAATATCTAACCTATTGGTTGTGTATAGTATTTTATGTGTTAATTATATTGTATGGGTTTATATAATTTATGATCTAACCTTATCTAATATAAGCTTATCTACTTCAACAGAATTGCACTTTGAATATGAATACCAACATTTGAAAACAAAATGCAGTTGATCTTAATTGAATTCTTAGTTTTGCATTTTGAAAACCACAAAACAGTTCTTGACTTTTGCAATCCAACATATTAGCATCTATTGCGGTTGGATGAGTACATTTTCAATAAGAAACCAATGAATTATGGAGCCTTTTCAATGGTAACTTACAATAGAGCAATATTTCATGGAATTTATATTCTTTACAATGTTTTCTCTCCTGTGAAATGTGGATTGGTTGACACCTCCTGCAGCCTGCTTAATCTTTTGTAAATATTTGCAAGTCCAAATTATTGGTATGGATTTTGGTGCTGCCCAAGAAGAAGAAAAAAAACCTCAAAGAGGAAGAGAGATACTTAAAAACAAGTAAAGCAGGAATATGCAAAGAATAAACAGGGAAAATAGGTCATCTGGTCGTTCTGTGTATCTAATGTTCTGTATTTGAAATTTTATGTCTTAAATATAGAAAGTTAAGGGTTTTTTAATTTTTATTCGTTTTTAATTTAACAAGACTTTTTAAGCCACTTGAACTATAAAGAAGGAAAAGGAAAAACACTAACTTCAGTAATTTTCCAAATTATGCAATCTGTAATGTCATATACATTTCTAATGCTCACACCTTCAGTGACTTTACCAGCAATTTTGATTTCATATTTGAGAAAATTGATATACAATTTGACAAGTCAACTTTACTTTTTATAATGAAAATATCATTTTCTGAAGAGGAGGGATTTTGTTTCCTCTTGTGTAAGGAACCCAGTCACATTGATACAGCACCCAATCACAATTGATCATTCCCTCCTGGTGCCAATATCCTGTTTGAGTACACTTGGTAGTTATTACATGTAACAGTCTTTAACACAATTACAATTTCCCATGCCTGTGTTTTCTATTAAGAGTGACTTAAGGGCACAGACTGTGTTTGTTCATTATTTTACACAATGCCTATTTTCTTCAGCCTGGGTTTATTGCAAACTCTCCTAATAGAGTTCTTACCTCCCACCTTGCTCCTTCTTCAGTTGGTTCAAAAGGAATTCAGGGTATGTATGCTTTTTCCCAAATTCCTTTCAATGGTTCCCTTTTCCTTGAAATCAAAAGCCATAATCCTTATCATGACCAAAAAAAAAAATTTTTTTTTTTAATTTTGCCCTGGTGTTTCTATGCTCTTACTCGCTATACCTCCATATTGTTCCCCTCACTCACTCTGTTCCAGCCACACTAGTCTTCTGGCTGCCTGTTGAGCAGGCCAAGCACATTGCCACCCAGTGATTTTTGCATGAATTGTCCTTCCTCAGAGAATGCTTGTCCCTAAGCCATTCATGTGGTGAAATCCTCACTTTAAGATTTCGCTCAGGGGCTTCCCGGGTGGTCAAGTGGTTGAGAATCTGTCTTCCAATGCAGGTGGCATGGGTTTGATCCTTGACGGGGAACTAAAATCCCACGTGCTGTGGGGCAACAGAACTACTGAGCAGGCCCAGGCCGAGAAGCCTGCATTCTGCAATGAAGATCCCATGTTCAGTAACTGAGACCCAGTGCAGCCATGAATAAATAGATATTTTAAAAATGTTGTGCTCAGATGTCATATTCTCAGGGAGTCTTCTCTCAGTCCCCTCAGCTCAGTTCAGTTCAATTCAGTCACTCAGTCGTGTCCAACTCTTTGTGACCCCGTGAATCGCAGCACACCAGGCCTCCCTGTCCATCACCAACTCCCGGAGTTCACTCAGACTCACGTCCATCGAGTCGGTGATGCCATCCAGCCATCTCATCCTCTGTCGTCCCCTTCTCCTCCTGCCCCCAATCCCTCCCAGCATCAGAGTCTTTTCCAATGAGTCAACTCTTCGCATGAGGTGGCCAAAGGACTGGAGTTTCAGCTTTAGCATCATTCCTTCCAAAGAAATCCCAGGGCTGATCTCCTTCAGAATGGACTGGCTGGATCTCCTTGCAGTCCAAGGGACTCTCAAGAGTCTTCTCCAACACCACAGTTCAAAAGCATCAATTCTTCACCACTCAGCTTTCTTCACAGTCCAACTCTCACATCCATATATGACCACTGGAAAAACCATAGCCTTGACTAGACGGACCTTTGTTGGCAAAGTAATGTCTCTGCTTTTCAACATGAGACTGCAATTCCACTCTACTCTCATCCTCCCCACTCCTTTCCATTGCCTAGCCCTGCTGGTACTTCCTCTTCCTCATAGTACTTTTCACTGTTTAACAGTTATATATAATTGACTTTCATTCCTCTACTGCCTCCCCTACGAGGAACCAGGCTTCATCAGTACAGGAATGTTTTTCTTCTTTTTGATTTGTTTTGTTTTCTGACACATCATCAGCTCTGGTAAATGTTGAGTTTTCCATCATTCAGTTCAGTCGCTCAGTCATGTATGACTCTTTGTGACCCCGTGGACTGCAGCACACCATGCTTCTCTGTCCAACACCAACTGTCAGAGCTTGCTCAGACTCACGTCCATTGAGTCAGTGATGCCATTCAACCATCTCATTCTCTGTCTTCCCCTTCTCCTCCTGCCTTCAATCTTTCCCAGCATCAGGGTCTTTTCCAATGAGTCAGTTCTTCACATCAGGTGGCCAAAGTACTAGAGTTTCAGCTTCAGCATCAGTCCTTCCAATGAATACTCAGGACTGATTTCCTTTAAGATTGACTGGTTGGATCCCTTTGTAGTTCAAGGGACTCTTTTCCAACACCACAGTTCATAAACATCAGTTCTTTGGTGCTCAGCTTTCTTTATAGTCCAACTCTCACATCCATACATGACTACTGAAAAACCATGGCTTTGACTAGACAGACCTTTGTTGGCAAAGTAGTGTCTCTGCATTTTAATATGCTGTCTAGGTTGGTCATAGCTTTTCTTCCAAGGAGCAAGCATCTTTTAATTTCATGGCTATGCAGTCACCATCTGCAGTGATTTTGGAGCCCAAAGAAAATAATGTCTTTCACTGTTTCCTTTGTTTTCCATAAATGTTTATTTATTCTGTTGACCAGGTAAACATTCTGACCAACAGAATAAATGAATAGAAGGCATCAAATAATGGTCTTAAATGAATGAATTGACTCAAAGTACTAGGAGTCAATAACTCCAAGAAAAGTTTATATATTTTACATAAATATCAAAGTAGTATTATGAAAAGTCTAATCTTACTACTAAGCTTGATATTTATCCTGCATTATGCCTCTTTTATCTAATTTGTAATTTTTACTTCTACAAGCTAAAAATATTCTGTCATATGTGTTGTTTTTTTCTCAAGGACAACACAACCTTTCAGAGGAAACTCAGGCCCCCAGTGTAATACTGTTTTTGCCACATTAGAAAATTGTGGGGAAATAAATAACTCAGGTTTCATCATTATGATAGCTAATGGCTTCAGGGATGACCTGAAAGCAGACAATATGGTCCAAATGTCGTCTCCATCTGTGTCTTTCCTGTCAAGGGAAATTGGTTTACATCATTTCTTATTTCTTTCTTGGTCCAAGTGACAAGTAGCCATGGAGTGTTGAGCCCTAAACTTCAATGCCTAGTGGAAGATGATGGACTGTGAATTGATAAGTGAGTCTAACTTTCCCTCAGAGCCACACGACACAAGAAGCTATTCAGCCTCCATAAATTGTGCTCTCCGTGTTTCCAAGTTTGTGCATAGAAACACACGTATGATTTCCTCTGGAAACCTGTCACAGTGACTTGAAATGTCATTTTCATCCCGATTCAGAAATGATTTGGAAAACAGGAAGACAGTACATAGCTAGAAATGACGGACTAATGGACTGTCATAAAGGTATTCTATCATGAAAAGACCGTAAGGATTTTTTTTCTTTTTATGGAGCAGATGATTGCCCCAAGAAAATTGTAGACAAAGTCAAACCTTGCACAATTTGTGCTTCATCCTTTGCTTCAGTGTAAAAATTTCAGAGGATTTTCATGCCCTAGTTCTACAGTTAGATATGTGGCCTGAAATACCTTTAAACAAAATCATCATTATTAGCCGTATCATCAGTAACAGAAATAGCTATTTAAATTCTCAGCTGTACAAGGTGCTGTGAACACTGAAGAGTGATTGTGGCTCTGAAACCTTAAAAAGCTACAGTTAAACAAATGGACACAATTATACCTGTACATAATAAACAAAACGTAGTGCAAATCTTTGCTTCTGGCTGGATTGAAAGGCAGAGTCATGGCTAATATGTAAAAAAGCTTTACTTTCTGTAGTGAATACATTTGCATGATACTGGTCATTACTGAAATCATAATAAAGCCAACAAGTCAAATAATATCTAACATGTCTAATAATATCTATCCATGCATGTTTTTCTGCCTATGTATGATACAAATTTGATCTGACTTCATTGGACAAAAACAATCACCATGATAGAAAGAGATAAATGGATATAAGGGATTCTATGCTGAGAAATTATATTTACAGAATCAATAGTCCTCATTTCCATGTGGGAAAAAAATACATAGAGCAACAGACACATTTATAAAAATTAGATTGAAAGATTTTGGAGATGCTGTACAAGGAAATTACAATCATACATAGTGACCTCTGTTAAATAATTTGACATGATTTTTATTCAGATAAATCGCTAGGTTAGTAACCAAGAGAAAAAGCAGTACAGATTTTATATAACCTATTGATATGCCTCAGATCCATATTATATATTATATTAAGAACAAGGGATTGGTCAATTAAACTTTACTCTTGGAAGGAAACCACTGAAGTAAATCTTCACTGGAGTTCATATCCTAGGGGCTTTGGATGTCCCGATAACCTTGAATCATGGCTATCAAGTTGAGAATCTATATGCAACCATATGGTGGACTAAACAGATATGCCCCTTTTGATATAAAAATAACCTATTTCAATAATTCATCATGTAAGTATGGGAAAAGCAGATATGAAATGCTTCAATGATGTATCCCTGGTCACACCTCTAATAAGTGAAAGGGTACTAC
Organism: Bison bison bison; assembly: GCF_000754665.1. Classification (NCBI taxonomy): domain Eukaryota; kingdom Metazoa; phylum Chordata; class Mammalia; order Artiodactyla; family Bovidae; genus Bison; species Bison bison. Next base: position 10,502,445 of record NW_011494835.1, on the reverse strand, counting down.
TCAAATATCCACTAAACCACATATAATCAGGATGCTATGACAAAATGCCAGACTGAGTTGGCTTGAACAACAAAAAATTTAATTTTTTTTAGAGCTCTGGAGGTTGAACATGTGAGGTCAGGGTGCTGGTGTTTGTGCTCTGGTTCTGGTGACAGCTCTCTTCCTGGCTTGCAGAGGGTTTATCTTACTGTTTTCTCACATAATGGAGAGAGGGCAATGTCTCTTTCTTCTTTTTCTTAGAAGACCACAGTCCTATTGGTTTAGGGCCCCATCCTTATGACCTCATTTAACCTGGATTATCTCCAGATACAGTACATTGAGGGTTGTTGCTTCAACACATTAATTTTGGTGGGGAGACACGTCAGTACACAGCACCCTTTAACTTTTTGAAATTTGATTACGTTATGTTTCATACAAATTACTGAAAACTCCATCTTAGGTCTAGACAGCAGCTTAGTTTAAACTTTCATTTTCTTTCAGAGCTTAAATTCAGATTTGTTATAAACTATATTGTTATGAGGTCTTTCCAGGTGGCACTAGTGGTAAAGAATCCACCTACCAATGCAGGAGACGAGAGACATGAGCTCAGAAGATCCTTTGGAGGAGGCAAGGCAATCCACTCCAGTATTCTTGCCTGGAGAACTCCATTGACAGAGAAGCCTGGTGGGCTACAGTCCATAGGGTCGCAAAGAGTCAGACATGACTAAAGTGACTTAGCACACACATACATATTGTCATAAAGAAAGTAAAGGAAAGGCCTCAGGTGTTTCTTTACACCCCAGGGGTGGTCCTGATTCTTATATATATATATATGTATATATATATACACAGAAATATTTGTAAAATGTGGAAACATGATTTGTGAATCTATATGATAGATGAGTAGAGCTTTGTGTATTCTGGGCTTGTGTCTTTTCAAAGCAGAAAATTTTTAGAGACAGACGGTTTCTACAGATATGGTAGTGGTACATTTCTTTTGGTTAGCTATAAATACAAATCACAAAATATTAACGTTGAGAGAGAAAATGCAATTACTTTCCTATCCTGAATTAATACTGCTAACATACATGAATCATATCCATAACACTATATTTTGTAATGCTCTTTCTGCTGAATAAAAAATTGAGAGTAAATTTGGTACTCTTGTTCTGCAGAAATGGCAAGAATTCTAATATATGGATTTCATTAGCTGTGCTTTCAGAATTCCTTTTATGCTGCAAACAGTTGCTGGAAAACAGTGTACTCTGCCATTTGCCAAAGGAACTGAAAATATGTGGATGTATAAGAGCACAGAAGTTTGACCTGTTTAATTAATGTGGTGACACTGAAACTTATGGGAATAACATGATCGTACTTGGGACATTTTTGATTGTTACAAAATGAATTGAAATTTAGTAGAATAAGGGCATTATATTTTTATTCTTCATAATGCATCAACAATGAGTATTGTTATGCAGATAAATGGATAGTCGGATTGGAGACAGAATGAGTAAGGTACATAATGGTTGCTTAAAGCTTTTTTTAATGTTCATTCAAATACAAGTCAAAATCCAGTAATGAAAGATAAAATAGTAGGTTAGCTATACAAGAAACAACAGACATTGTTTTCCATTCAGCTGGGTTTGGCTTGTGATCAAAGGCAGCCTTGAGAGAAACAAGCTGAGTGGAAGGCATCTCCGAACATATTTCAAAGATTATGTTTGTCTATCAAGGAACAGAATGGTGCTGTCATAGGTCTGTCAAAATAAATGCAGAGATACCATTACTCTCTCTGTCTCCTCAGTGCATTTCAGCTGCCCATCAGTGGAAATAATTTTCCTATTTCCAGATACTTAATGTTCCTTGTAGGCTTTCTTTACAGGTGTGGTCTGACACAGAATACACTGATAGAAATAGACTTGTTATGGCTTACTGTTCACTAGAAACAGAAACATGTCTGAAAGCTTGCTTTTGTCATTCTTCCTGAGATTCTCTTTGAACTCACAATTTAAAAAAATTAAAAATATTTTAAAAATTTGCAAAACATGGAAACTTCTAAAACTGAGACATGTATGCTATCAAAGTCACAAATAAAGTATATTTTCAGTGAAATTTATAAAATAATTAGACACAAAAATATCCACTAAAAGGATAAAAACTATTTTTGAATCAATCTCCAATAAAGCAGTATACAATTATCTTTAAAAATAAATTATGTTTCAATGCTGCAAAACCAATACAATATTGTAAAGTAATTAGCCTCCAATTAAAATAAATAAATTAAAAAAAAGAAAGTAAAAAAAATTATGAATATATGTTGGAAAAAACACATTTTTCTGCATGCTGCTGCTACTGATGCTAAGTCGCTTCAGTCGTGTCCAATCTGTGCGACCCCAGAGACAGCAGCCCACCAGGCTCCCCAGTCCCTGGGATTCTCCAGGCAAGAACACTGGAGTGGGTTGCCATTTCCTTCTCCAATGCATGAAAGTGAAAAGTGAAAGTGAAGTCGCCCAGTCATGTCCGACTCTTAGTGACCCCATGGACTGTGGCCCACCAGGCTCCTCCACCCATGGGATTTTCCAGGCAGGAGTGCTGGAGTGGGGTGCCAGTGCCTTACTGATATTTGAGTTGAATTGTTTGCTGTCATGTAGGGAATTTTTTAAACTTATTTACGGGGGCATTTAGGAATATAATGCAAACTTTTTTCTAAGTATCTTCATTATCATTTTTTTTCCATTTAATAGAAGACAAACAAGGGCTTCCCTGGTGGTTTAGTGGTGGAGCGTCTGCCTGCCACTGTAAGAGACACGAGTCGTATCCCTGATCCAGGAGGGTCCCACATGCCTCAGAGCAACTAAGCCTGTGTGCCACAACTATTGAGCCTGTATTCCAGAGCCCAGCAGCTGCAACTACTGAGCCCATATGCCACAACGACTGAAGCCTGCAGGCCCTAGAGCCTGTGCTTAGCAACAAGAGAAGCCACAGCAGTAAGAAGCCTGTGCATCACAGCTAGAGAGTAGCTCCTGCTTGTGGCAACTAGAGGAAAGCAAGCAAGCAGTGAAGACCCAGCACAGACATACATACATACATATATAAAATTATAAAACAAGAAAAAATTCTCACAATACTTTAGATTAGCTTTGAAATTAAATTTTTGACTGCCCAATTAAATGTTCTTTTTTCTCTGATGAATTTCATTCTTCTCAATGTTGAGTCAACTCAGATATGAAATAGTTGCTCCATTTGTTACATGAGTACAACCACATTCTCCAAACACCCTGCAGGGGTTGATTAGCAGTTTAAGAGAAACAATAGCTAGTAATGGACATGCCTTTATATTAGCCCAGGAGGTCTTAAGTGATGTGGAGAAGTATCATAAGTTCAAGAAATTCTGCAAGCATTGTTCAGATATAACTATGTTCCATTCGTATTGATGATTTCAAGGAAACATTTCTTTCAATGAAGTTTTTGTTCTTATTGTTTTTATAGTTTGCTTTATTGTAAATTTTGTTTAAAAACACATCCAAGTTCTATTCCTGGTCCAGAAGAATAACAGGAACCATATATAAAATCACCTAAAACTATCAGAATCAAAACATATTAAATAAATCAGGCAATGAAATACAGTGATCCCAGAGAGCCAAGAAACCAATTAGGCTAGTCTGGCAGTGTCCTACCGCACAACTGAACTCATCTCACACACTAGCTAAGTAATGCTCAAAATTCTCCAAGCTAGACTTCAAAAGTACGTGAACCTAAAGCTTCCAGATGTTCAAGCTGGATTTAGAAAAGGCAGAGGAACCAGAGATAAAATTGCCAATATCCAGTGGATCATAGAAAAAGCAAGGGGATTCCAGAAAAACATCTGCTTCATTGACTATGCTAAAACCTTGACTGTGTGCATCACAACAAACTGTGGAAAATTCTTCAAGAGATGCGAATACCAGACCACCTTACCTGCCTCCTGAGAAATGTGTAAACAGGTCAAGAAGCAACAGTTAGAACCGGACTTGGGAAAATGGACTGGTTCCAAATTGGGACAGGGGTATGTCAAGGTTGTACATTGTAACCTCCCTTATTTAACTTTTTTGCAGAATATATCATGCAAAATGCCAGACTGGATAAATTCCAGCTGGAATCAGGATTGCTGGAAGAAATATCAATAACCTCAGATATGCAGATGACACCACCCTTATGGCAGAAAGCAAAGAGGAACTAAAGAGCCCCTTGATGAAAGTGAAAGAGGAGAGTGAAAAAGTTGGCTTAAAACTCAACATTCAAAAAACTAAGGTCATGGCATCCGGTCCCATCACTTCACCGCAAACAGATGGGGAAACAATGGAAACAGTGACAGACTTTATTTTCTTGGGCTCCAAAATCACTGCAGATGGTGAGTTGCAGCCATGAAATTAAAAGATGCTTGCTCCTTGGAAGAAAATCTATGAAAAACCTAGACAGCATATTAAAAAGCAGAGACATTATTTTGCTGACAAAGGTCCGTCTAGTCAAAGCTATGGTTTTTCCAGTAGTTGTGTCGGACTATAAAGAAAGCTGAGCACTGAAGAATAGATGCTTTTGAACTGTCGTGTTGGAGAAGACTCTTGAGAGTTCCTTGGGCAGCAAGGAGATCAAACCAGTCAATCCTAAAGGAAATCAGTCCTGAATATTTATTGAAAGGACTGATGTGGAAGCTTAAGCTCCAATACTTTGGCCACCTGATGTGAAGTTCTGTCTCATATAAAAGATCCTGATGCTGGGAAGTATTGAAGGCAGGAGGAGAAAGGGACAATGGAGGATGTGATGGTTGCATGGCATCATCAACTCAATGGACATTGAGTCTGAGTGAGCTCTGGGATTTGGTGATGGACAGGGAAGCTTGGTATGGCTGTAGTCCATGGGGTGGCAAAGAGTCGGACGTGACTAAACTAAACTGAACAGTTGTCCCAGATTGATGTCTTAAGAGAGTTTTCAGGCTCTTTAGGCAAAAGAAGCCCTAGCAGAGCATAGAAGACTCCTGACTTGAGGATAGAGCTAAGTGTTTGGGAGACCAAGGCTACTAGAGTTCTTCAGGGAGAGTAGGGACAAAAAGAGAACACTGGAGTCCTGGAGAGGGTTTCTTTCAATTATTCAGCTGAATATTGTATGCATTGTGCATGAAGAAAATACCCTAAGCAATCAAGAAAAACGTGAAAGAATGAGAAGTAACAGTCCCCAGCAGGCACAGAGGGCCAGCTATAGTGCCTTATCCCAACAGCCAGACTAAAAAACTATACAATTCATGAAGATTTAGGTACAGTTCTCAGAATAATTAATTCTATCCTAAATGCTGTTCTTTCACATCTAAAAACCCTAAAAGCAAGACCTAACAGTATCAAACTGTTTACAGTTAAATTAATTGCGTCCTGGGGCTAGGGCAAGGGAAATTCAATTTATTTGTAGAAATTCACAGTTATACAGCTAAAAATGTAAAATTTACAATATTCAGCACCTGATCGTAAATAACCTGGCATAAAAGGAGCAGGAAATACCATCCATAATAAGGAAGATCAGTTAAAACTGACCCAGAACTGACACAGATATTAGAATTCACTGACAAAACACTTGACAATTATTACAATGGTCTTCTGTATTTTCAGAACGTTAAGTAGTGACAAGGAAGTAACAAAAAGATCTAAATCAAGCTTCTAGAAATGAAAAGTATGTCTTGCATGACAAATACATGTGTTAGGATTAAAAAGTAAGAATAGATATTGCAGGAAATGACCAGTGTACTTAAAGATATACCAATAGAATCTGCTGAAATTCAAATACAGATAGAAAGGAGAATTTTAAAAAAGAACAGCGCCATCAGTGAATTAGGGGTCAATTCTAGTGACCTAAAATGTGTAGATGGAGTTCTTGATTGGAGATAGAGGCAGAGGAGCAGACAAAGCATTTGAAGAAATACTGGATGAACACGTTTCCAATTTGATGGAAACTATAAACCCACAGATTGTTCAAGATTCACATAACTACAGTAATAACACAGTGAGGTACTGGCATAAAGATAGACAAATAGATAAATGCAACAATGGAGAGGGGAAGATTCCAAAATTTATGTGGATATGTTTGGAAGTAATAGTACATGCATTATCTTTATTTGTTTCATGGATGAATAACAGCATTTCATGCATACATAAATTTATCAAAATGTATTGTAATTTACACTTAGTATAGGCGGATTATTTTATGTCAATTAGATCTCAATAAAACTGTTAAAAAATAAGGTGTTTCCTTAAGTGTAAAACACTTAGGATGATTTCAGAAATAAACTCCCAACTGCTTTATAATTTAGTTATCAAGAAGCTAAAGTTCCTTAAAAATACTTTGCTGTCTAAATCACGCCATGCTTCATGCATGAGAAAGGCTCTATTTGGCTTTTTCAGGCACTGTGTCATCAATGAAGAAGCATTATTCAGCACCAGTGTGATACCACTGCAATGTGCAAAGGTGATTGGAGTTCACAAAAATGATGACATGTGCTTGCTGATATCATTATCAAACAATTTAGTTGGGAACCTTTCATTATTTCATACTGCTTTGTCTTCATACATGTATTCTTTATACAATCCAATACCAAAAGGATACTGTATTTCAACTATTTTAGTCTCCTTGAATGAGATCAGTATCTGGTAACTGAGACATTTTTTTTTTTTTTTTTGGATAAAAATTTTTTCTACACAAGTCCAAATTTTTTATCAAATGGCTAATATCATATACTTTCCAAGTTGGTGAAGTCTTTAGTTCAAGTCATTCTTATTTTATTCATGTAACCCTTATGATCCCAAATCTTACCTCCTGTTTATGATATGCTGATTTTCCATCATTTATACATTTTGTTTTCTGATTTTAAAGAGCGATTGAAACATACTATGCATATTTACAGTAAACCAAACATGTTTTATGTCTAAATCAGAATTTAATATATTAAAAAAATCAGTTCAACATGAGAAAGGTATTAAATAGAGAGACCTCAATTTTCTCCAAGCTTGCCACTCTGACTCTTCTATAATAAATGATTCCATGATTTATAAATATTTCTGTCTCTTATGCATGCTAAGTTGCTACAGTTGTGTCTGACTCTTTGCGACCCTATGGACTATAGCCTGCCAGGCTCTTGTGTCCATGGAATTCTCCAGACGAGAATACTAGAGTGGGTTGCCATGCCCTCTTCCAGGGGATTTTTCTGACCCAGGGATCAAACCCACGACTCTTACGTCTCCTGAATTGGCAGGTCAGTTCTTTACCACTAGCACCACCTGGGCAGCCCTATCTTCTATGAAGACCTATTAAGAATACTATTTCTTTCTTATATTAAACAAGTATTTAACACAAACATGTCATATGAGTCACCTCATTCACTGAAATGTAGTTCATTTTGAGGTTAAAAGTCTTTATAACTTAAGACCAAGGGTCATCTTTTTCAAGAGATTTTTATCAACCCTGGAAAACACATCATTTAATAATAAAGGGATTGTGAGAGAAAAGATAATTCTTTTCTCTCTGTGAATGACAGAGACTCTGATTAGTGAAAAATTACTTAAGATAAAAAGGAAAGTCATAGATAACGATAGCTCTTACTTTTAGAGCACTTTAGTATTTACCCAGCACTTTCACACATATCGGACTGTGAAGAAAGCTGAGTGCTAAAGAACTGATGCTTTTGAACTGTGCTGTTGGAGAAGACTCTTGAGAGTCCCTTGGAGTGCAAGGAGATACAACCAGTCGATTCTAAAGATCAGTCCTGGGTATTCTTTGGAAGGAATGATGCTAAAGCTGAAACTCCAGTACTTTGGCCACCTCATGCGAAGAGTTGACTCATTGGAAAAGACTCTGATGCTGGGAGGGATTGGGGGCAGGAGGAGAAGGGGACGACAGAGGATGAGATGGCTGGATGGCATCACCGACTCGATGGATGTGAGTTTGAGTGAACTCCGGGTTTTGGTGACGGACAGGGAGGCCTGGCGTGCTGCAATTCATGGGGTCGCAAAGAGTTGGACACGACTGAGTGACTGAACTGAACTTAACTTCACATATATTATCTCATTTAATATTCACAACAGAGTTGTATATTAGATCTTATTTGTGTAAGAGCAATGTGATATGTAGAAAGTGAAGTAGATTTCTTTGTTTTATTATTGGCACAATGTTTTATTCCACAAAGGATTTAGAGTGACAAGTAAAACAATTTGCTGAAACCTCACTAGTAAGTGGCAAAGCTGGGATTTCAAGACATGTTTTCTGACTCCAGTTCATGGTATGATGTTGACAAAGTATATTGAAGTTTTTGTTTTGAATAATGCATTGCTTCCAAATAACAAATGATGACTCCTGGCAGCTCAGGTTTTAGGTGCATTTAATTATGAGAAAGTTGGTGGTCAAGGGGTACTGGAAAGTGCCTAGAAAGCAAGTACATTTTGATATGGCTGATTTGAACCCATGAGAGAAAAGGAAGCTAGTATAACAGAGAAGAGGATACAATCACGGTGGGATGATCAACTCCATCTCACTCAGCATGGGAAGTATCAAATCTTTGAGTTCAGACAATTTCCAGGAGTATTATTTTCTACACAATAGTGAAATGGACCACTGCACCACGTGTTAGTTTCTTTCCACATCAAAATGTGGTTAGTAATCCCACCGATTCCCACCATAATAATCGTCAAATCTATGCAATCATTTCAAATACTTGCCATTGCCTCTCCAGAAGAGCAGACTGTGATCAAATCACAAAGGCTACAGAGTTACTTCTCCCTGGAATGAACAGGCTATCAGATAAGTAAAAAGGGTCTACTGGGAAAGATGTAGACCCTTGACTCCAGCCACTGTGTGCCTTTTCCCAACTAACTTATCTCAATTCTCCCCAAGAATTAACCAACATTTTGAATGTAAGTGGGTCACTTACTGGCTTACTTATATGTTTTACTCCTTTATTTTCTAAATAAGTACCACTTCTCTGTGAAAACTATTTAAAAGACAGATTTTCTAGAGAGAAATATGAAATATAATGTACTGACTGTTTTGTGAAATCATACATTATAAAATTCACTGTATATAAAAGAAAATTTTAAAGCTAGAAAAGAACTAGGATTACCTTGACAAAGAAGGTACAGTGCCAATTTATTCTTTTAATTTTTAATGTTAAAAATGAAACTATTCAAAAGAAACTGTTAGTATCTCCCTTTGGGGATACCACTTTAGAATTCACAACTTTACTAAAGCACAGATAATTGAATTGAAACTTGCAGCAGATATCATCAAATGTGCTATTCTGCCCAAAGTTCTGATAAAGTTTAAATCTTGACCTCTGCTGATGAAAGTTAGTTACTCTGGACAACCTAATTTAATGATAAGTGCATATAAATCCAGAAAATACTCTTCAATTGGCCACTTAAGAAAAAAATATTGCAGAATAATTATTGCCTATACAAAATATAACTGTTTAATTAAAATACTCCTGGCTTTGGAAATTGCTAATACTCCTTAAGCAAATCCATAGGGTGCTTTTTAAAATGAAATGATAATGGTGTATCCCATTTTCTTTGGTTGTTAGCCTAGGAATACCAGTCATAAAAATGTTTCTGTAGAGTCTGCACAATTTATATCTATATGCCAAGTAACAATACTAATTGGACTTTTATCAAAATTAGTTTATTTCTCCCCTAATGATAGTAACAGTAATTATACTGGGGAAAAACAAGGTGAAGATGCCCTCTGGATAGACTAAATAAAACCCACATGCAGAGACTCATCCTTGAACTAACTGAAATTTAAGTACTAAGAAAGCTTTTTTTTCCAGCCAGGGATATGCAGAGCCATCACGTACCAAAAAAGAAAAAGAAAAAACACATAAAAAAGTATTTGTTCTTTTTGTATTTGACAGTGTAATGATACAAAGGATATGCTAATTAGTTGTCCTATATTTCTTCTTATGTATTGCAATTACACATAACTATACAACTTCTGCAGGAGTTCCTGAGGAAGATGAAGCCAAGGGCTAATCAATTTTACAATAACATTGTTAAATTGCTTACCATCCAATACTTTTACCCAGGGTTCTGTGAAATATAGGTCAGAAGTGGTATAAAAGAAGAATGCTACAATGTAATGTGAAGTAGTAATTCTGTTTTGTTTTTTGATTCCAACACAATTTTAAATTCTAAGGGAGAGAGAATGATACTGAACTACCAGTTTCAGGTAGTTGATTACAAATTTGAAAGCTTAAAAAAAGAACATATCTATGGTTAAAACTGAAATGGTTTCTTTTTCCTTTCTGATTGGTTTCAGCCCATCAGAAAATCAGTCAATCATTTTGGACATGTTGATGTAAATTACCTCTAAGGGGCTTGAGATAACAAAGGAGCAAAATCTCCAGAAAAGGAGCAAAGTATGAAGGCAGATGCTTGAAAGAAGCACAGAAGAAAGGGCTTTTGAGTAATGGCAGGAGCATTTGGTAGGTAATAAACCACCTGGAAGATGGTACCTCTGCTAAATCTTCTGGCCCGGTCATTTGTTCAGGAAGAGCTCTGCACACTGATTAGAAATCAGGATTCCCATAATTGTTATGGGGTTGGAGGTTAGGGGCAGCATAGTTCTTGCTTATTAAGGCTATATACCCTTCCTTAACAAACGACTCTTGACTGGCTCCCAGGACACTGCAATTCCCTAGCTTTGCTTCCACTCACTGGACAGTCCTACCCAGCTACTACTGATTCTTCTTCTTCTTTTAGTCTTCTCACTGCTACAGTGTCCCAAGCCACAATCTTGGCCCTTCCTGTTTCTCCATCTACATTCAGTTCATCTTCCATGAGCTCATTTAATTCCATATCTTTAAATAGTGTGTGTGGAGTGTGTGTGTGTGTGTGTGTGTGTGTGTGTATGTATACAGCTTCCCAGTTGCTTCAGTGAAAAAGAATCTGCCTGCAAATACAGGAGCCACAGGAGACTCAGTTTTGATCCCTAGTTTGGGGAGATCCACTGGGGGAGGAAATAGCAACCCACTCCAGTATTCTTGCCTGGAAAATCCCATGGTCAGAGGAGTCTGGTGGGCTACAGTCCATGGGGTCACAAAGAGTAGGGCTTGACTTAGTGACTAAACAACAATATATATATTTATAAAACTCTCAATTTGTCTTTTTTTTTTTTTTTGCCTATAAACTCTCGCCTCATATATCCACCAATTTTCCTGCTTCTGTTGCATCTACTCTGATTCAAAGTATATCATTGTGCTTGTGAGTATGTAGTAGTTTTCTAACAGGTATTTTTGAGTTGACTCTTACAAGCTACCCTCATGTCTCCACTCTTTAAACTCAGCCTGAAAAACCAGAGTGATTTTTCCAAATACATAAATCAGATGATGTCTCTTCCCCATTCAAAACTCTGCAGTGACCCCCACATTCATTGAGTAGAAGCTAAATTCCTCATCATGGCTGATGTGGTCTGAGTCATCTTACCTTTCTGATCATAGCTCTAAATTCCTCTCCTCTCTCCTTCCATTACAGCACATCAGCTTCTGAACAGTTCTAGGAATATTCTAGACAAGCTCCTGCCTTCAGGCATCTTCATCCTCAGCCTGGAAATTCCTTCTGTCAGATATCTTTATGAATTTAGGCTAAATCTTTCATCTCCTTCAAGTTTTCCCCACAGTTAGTCTTCTCAACAACAAAATTTACTTTTATCCCTTGTTCAGCATTATGACCACCCCATCAACCCATTTTTCCTGACCTCTGATTATGTTTTATCTTTTCCATGGCACTTCTCAGCTCCTTATACACAATAGATTTACCTCCTAATGATATTTATGGTTTAACATCTGCTACTCACCACTAGAATAAAAAACAAGTATCCTTTTTTGGTGATGTCCTGGGACTAGGCCTGCTAATACAGGAGACATAAGAGACACAAGTTCAACCCCTCGGTCGGGAAGATCCCCTGGAGGAAAGTATGGAAATTGACTCAAGTATTCTTGCCTGGAAAATCCCATGGACAGTGGAGCCTGGCAGGCTACAGTCCATGGAGTGTCAAAGAGTTGGACATGACTGAGCAACTGAGCACAGTAGCAGTAATAGTTACCCGTGGTAGTGATGCATAATATAATGCCATCTAAACCTATAGCTCCTGAAGGGGTCTCTACACAGAACTCCAGATTCACATACTCAACGGCAATTAAAAGTGATTTCAATTGTCTTCACGAACTGTTGTGCTCAGTCAGTAAGTTGCGTCCAACTCTTTGTGACCTCAAGGACTATAGCATGCCATGCTCCTCTATCTTCCACTATCTGCCAGAGTTTGCTCAAGTTTATGTCTATTGAGTCAGTGATGGTACCTAATCATCTCATCCTCTGCTGCCCCCTTTTCCTCTTGCCCTCAATCTTTCTCAGCATCAGAGTCTTTTCCAGTGAGTCAGCTCTTCACATCAGGTAGCCAAAGTATTGGAGCTTCAGCTTCAGCAGCAGTCTTTCCAAGGAATGTTCAGGGTTGATTTCCCTTAGGATTGACTGATTTGATCTCTTTGCAGTCAAGGGTTTCTTAAGAGTTGTCTCCAGCACCACAATTCCAGAGCATCAATTTTTTGGTGCTCAGCATTCTTTACGGATCAGCTCTCACATCCATACATGACTACTAGAAAAACCATAGCTTTGACTATATGAATCTTTGTCTACAAAGTGATGTCTCTGCCTTTTAATAGGCTCTCTGGGTCTGTCATGTGTGTGCATGCTAGGTTATTTCAGTCGTGTCTGACTCTTTGTGATCCAATGGACTGCAGCCCGCCAGGCTCCTCTGTCCATGGGATTCTCCAGGCAAGAACACTGGAGTGGGTTACCATGCCCTCCTCCAGGGGATCTTTCTGACCCAGGGATCAAACCCAAATCTCTTATGTCGTTTGCATTGGCAGATGAGTTCTTTACCGCTAGCGCCACCTGAGAGCACTCTCTTTTTTAGTCTTGGTGAGAGACACTGTTAAAGAAAGGGACGAATAAACTTGGATGAATAAACTTGAGAAGCACAACATACTACATGCACTTCTTTTGAAGATTCATTTCTGCAAAGATCTGCTTTGTCCTGTGTTAATGAAATCCTATTAACTTTGTTTAATTAAACAAGTTTTGAAACATTTGACTGTGGAAAGTTCATTCATAAAACATCTACTAGCATTCTATATTTATGCTTATGAGAGGCACATTTATAGTTGAAATATTGGTACCCTTAACACTGACTTTCTTATATTGAATTCATACTATCTTGTATTATTACCTTGCTAACTGACAACCTGTTGATTCTTTCAGCATTGTTAACTATATAGAAGTGCTTAAGACATCATGTTAATTTCTTTAGTGTGCTTCTACTATAAAAATGAGTTTAAATCAAAAGATATTTATGAATAAAAATAAACATTGTTATAAACAAAAATTATTGCAATTATTAAAAAAAAACTTTTTCCAAATAAAACTGAGGCATTGAGGCAAAGCATTGCTGCAGCTGAGTCACTTCAGTCGTTTCCGACTCTGTGCGACCCCATAGATGGCAGCCCACCAGGATGCCCCGTCCCTGGGATTCTCCAGACAAGAACACTGGAGTGGGTTGCCATTTCCTTCTCCAATGCATGAAAGTGAAAAGTGAAAGTGAAGTCGCTCAGTCATGTCCGACCCTCAGCGACCCCATGGACTACAGCCTTCCAGGCTCCTCCATCCATGGGATTTTCCAGGCAAGAGTACTGAAGTGGGGTGCCATTGCCTTCTCCATATGTCCAAATGGATAATACTTTTTAGCTTGAATTTGTTAATGTAGCTAAGTTAATGTAGCTTAGTCTGACTGAATATTAGAAAAAACAAAAATGTAACATTAACAAACCCAGGAGATATATGATTAAAAAGTATATTGAAAATCTGAGATTTAAAGAAAGGGATTTTTTTTTTTAATGTTTCAGGGAAGATGACAGCTTTTCACTCTATTTAAAGTAACAATGAAAGCCCCCATAATTAAGCCTCACTTGCCTTTTCTTACCTTGCTCCAATCCCAGCAGGCTCCTTGTTGCCCCTTGCACAGGCTGGGCCTGCTCCCACCTTCTGGCCTTGGTATACACGTTGTGTCCTGTGCCCACAATGCTCTTTTTTCTCCAGTGTACTCACAGATCTCCCTCATCTACTCACATCCCCACCCAGATGGCCCCTTCTCACTGTGGCCTTCTCAGACCGCCATCTTAAAACAACCCCTGCACTTTCATTCGTCTGCTGCTATTTTTCAAACCACTCTCATAAAATCTCTCATATTATATATCTTAGCTGTTTTTGTTTCCTAACACTCTCCACTAAAATATTAGCTGCTGCTGCTAGCAAAGGGCAAATGTACACTGCTTTATCTTTCTAGACTAGAATAGAACCTGGCATACAGAAGACACTGAATACTTGGTGAATAAATGAATGAAATATTAAAGAAGAACATACATTTTAAAATATTATTCAGATGATTAACTTTTTAATGGTTTTAGCTGCTATCTCCACTTAGGAGGGGTTTTAGTGGCATTTCCCCCATCTGTTCAACAGGGAGTTTGTCCTAAAACCTCTCTCTCTGTGAGTAGTGCCACCAAGTACCAATGACAAAGTCAGGAAGGCACACTGAATCTCTTTCCCTCTGCTCTGATGTTTCTCATCATGTGTGGGGAACTCAGTATATCATTGTAAATATTCCCCATACTGACCCTTTTCTGCTGCTGCTCCCAGCAGTGGTCATATTTTATTTAGAATTTTATAATAATTTATTTAATGTCTCCTGTATCCCATTCAATCTATTCCACTTCCATCCCTTTAACATGTGTAACAAATATATTAGACTTATATATCAAATCATGGCCATTCCTTCATTAAAATTCTTCCATGGTCTTATATTGTCTATAAAAAGAAGGGGAAAGAGTAAACCATTTTCATACCATGCGAAGTCATTCCTCTGTATTTCTGTTCTCTAGTCATAGTGATTTTTGTATGGTTCCCAGACCTTTTCCACTCTGTGTGTTTGCATATACTGTTCCCTCTGCTTAGAAGACCCTTTCCCTTGCATTTAGCCTCATGCTACTTCCTGACTCACACCTAGTAATTATTCTATGACGACTGCTTAGAACTCCCCGATGATGCACTTTCTCCTCTTATAGAACTTTGAAGCACTGTTTGTACCATTGTAATTTCTGTTTTAAATTCCTCCATTAGGCTGCGAGGTTCTCGAAGACAAGGGACCTATTATACACTTATTTTTAAATTACTTTTAATTTTATTATCTCTTTCAAAGTTTGGCTCATAATATGGTCATAAGAATTAAATATATGAAAGAACATTTTAGTACAAATGAGACTAAATTGACTCATGTCATATTTGTAAACCCTCTGGTTTATTTTTTAAATGCTATATAGACTTTAGTTCCTCTAGTGTACCTTAGATAATATTCATAGATCTATGAAAAGTTTTGCTTTCCCCAAAGCTAAACTTTTGAAAATAAAAAAAAGCTTTGAAATACATTTTACAATTAAAAAAACTGTCTTTTTTCCTCAAATCATAAAAGAACACAGGAGAAAGAGACTGATAGATTAAATAATTGGTTCAGAATTATATAGCTTAATTTTCTTTGTATACTTTAGTTTATTAATAATATAAAAATGTTTTTGGTATAAGTTTCATTTAACTGCATTACGTATATAAGGTTTTTACAAGCATGTATCACAAGCTTTCCCCTCAAATATAGCTTCAGTTAGTCATAGGGCCTTGGAGTCTGTCTTAATGCCACAGCTACGGTTTCAGGGAAATGCAGTGCTTTGTTTTCTGTGCTCTGTTACGAGACCGCAGGGAACTAGAGTTGTACAAAGAAGATCAATTAAGAGACAGATGATTCCTTCTGATATTGTGGGAACATGGTCTCTACATGATTTTTAATTCTGTTTTTTAATCAGTCTTCAGAGAACATTTCATTTAGATTTATGCATTGTGGCAACCATGAAAATGTGCCACTCAGACCTCCTGGTGTGAAGAGTATAATGGACTGTTGGCCCCAGCTGCTGCCCCTCTGGATCCAACATTGTGTTTGTTGCCAAGCCCTGCTTCCCATGGCCTGCTCCCAAGCAGTGACTAAACATACTGCAGGAAAGCTGGCTTATTGAGCAAGATGCAGGCTCCTCTAAAGGATGACTTGGGCTTGAGGGCTATGTATGGGCCTGACCAAATCTTTCCTGAAACTATTCCGGAGTCTGAGACATTGGATTCAACCCTCCTTCCTTCCTTCTCTCATTTCATAGGCATCAGACCTGCCCTATGGAATGAAGTCTCCCTCTGCCTTCTTCTGTTCAGTTCCCAACAACTATTTTGTACATTTAATACCCTGTTGGCAGTCATTTCTTAGCAGATCCAGACAATGCATATCTCTATTAGATTTGACTTTTTTTACTGACACAGAAAGACAGTTATGTAATAGTGGAGAGAAAATATGATAGGAGAATATCTGTAAAATACTTTGTCAGGATAATTCAATACTTTCAGAGTATTAAGTTACACATTCATCCACTTTTCTTGAATGACTACAATATGCAGGAAATCTTTAAGAGATTTGGAATCAAATTTAAAAAAATCCTGCACTTTATTGTCCTTTCCTTTCTACTTTCATTTTATGTTATGATTCATCAATAATGAACTATCAATGAACATGTTACTATAGCCTAAGACCATACCTAAGTCCAAGTTGTTCCCCTGCTTGGACTACCTCTTTCTGCTCCTTGCTGCTCACCTAAATATGTTATCTTTCCTAGCCTGCGCCTACTTAACTAATATTTTCCTAAGCAGCCTCTAGTTCTCAGCTCAGATTCTATCAGCTCTCTGAAGCCTTTGGCAATGCTTTAGAGTGATTCAAATGCTCCTGGGACTGCTAAATATCTAGTTTTTAAAACAGCAGTTTGGGACTTCCCTGGTGGTCCCGTGGCAACAAATCTGCCTATGAATGCAGGGGACACATGTTCAAGCCCTGGTCCAGGAAGATTTCACATGCCGTGGGGAAACTAAGCCAATGCGCCATAACCTCTGAGCCCACCAACACAGTTCCTGAAGACCACACACTCCAGAGCCTGGGTTCCACAAAGAAAGGAGCCACTGCAGTGAGAAGCCTGCACTGAGTAGCCTCACACACCATAACTAGAGAAAGCCCACACACAGCAGGGAAATAAATAAAGCACCAGCACAGCCAAAAATAAATAAAAATTTTAAAATATATAGAAGCATTTTAGTGAAAAAAAAAAAAAAAAACTAAAAGCTGGAGAGAACATGTAGGAATATGGTCTTTGCCATTAAGATTTCATACCATGCCTCTTATTTTTTGTTGTTCCACGATTCTTGATAAAAGTTATTTAAACACATACTTGAATCTGCAGACACTGTGTCTCTCTCCTGTACTCCCAATGCACCTTGTGTCTACTACCAACATAAACATTTTCTGAGCGGAGAGTGGGGTTTGAGCATGCAATCGTCTGGCTGTGAGAATCTAAGTTCTCTCATCACTGAAATTGATGTCTTTCATCTCTGAATCCCTGATGTCTAAACTGCCACTAAATAAATATCTGTTTAATGAATGAAGAAGGTCCAAGTTCATGGGGGAGATACACACATGCAGATAGTTATCATTCATTTAGACAAACTCTTTCAGGGAATATAAATTACTTGTTCAAATAAAGGTACAATATGTCAGAAAAGACATCTCAAGGTCTTGGAAGCAGAGTATCTCTACCAAAGATCAGTGGAGTTCAATGTAAGTGTGTTTTTCTCCCCCAACATCTCATTACTTTAATTATCTTTGATTTATTTTAATAGTCCTTGATTCATTTCAATATAACACTATAATGAATTGGGTGAATTAAATTAGGAGTATTTGTGAAAAGAAAGGGCATTTTTGTTGAAAATTTGTACATTCATTTTCTAATCATGTTGGAAGAGGGTTCTATAACTTTTGCTTTGCAAATGGAAAAGGTATCCTACACTAATATGACTATCTGCTTATATTTTAGGTTGGAACTCACAAAATTTAGATAAAGTTTTATAACTAAAAAATTTCCTAAGCCAAAAACTAATCCTTCCCATAAAATTTAAACTGTGAAGGATTCAAAATATGTTTATTATATCTATGATATGCTGCTTTTCCAAGTTTCAGGGTATATTTTATAAAATTTCTGCAAAGAAGTGAAACATCAGTATTATACTTTTACTTTTGAATAGTTTTTTTTATTTATTTGATACCAGCTTATTTGCTAGTCATGAAAACTAAATATAATTATTTTATATATTATATATATCTATGAGAAGCCTGAGTTATAGATGCTGCTGCTGCTGCTGCTAAGTCGCTTCAGTCATGTCCGACTCTGTGCGACCCCATAGACGGCAGCCCACCAAGCTCCCCTGTCCTTGGGATTCTCCAGGCAAGAACACTGGAGTGGGTTGCCATTTCCTTCTCCAATGCTTGAAAGTGAAAAGTGAAAGTGAAGTCGCTCAGTCGTGTCGGAGTCTAGCAACCCCATGGACTGCAGCCCACCAGGCTCCTCTGTCCATGGGATTTTCCAGGCAAAAGTACTGGAGTGGGGTGCCATTGCCTTCTCCAGAGTTATAGATAAATACTGTTAAATATAAAACTAGTAAAAATCTCTTACTGTGTCTGTGGCATAGTCATTTTTATAATAATAAACTTTTACTGGAAAGAACTGATGAATCACTAAAGTAATAGTTTCTTGGCCTATGTTAAAAAAAGAACGGCTGCTTATTACTGTAGCATGTGTTGGGTGAAATTATACATCTGGAAAAGCCCCCAAATACCAAGAAAAGCTGCAGCGTGTGTCGTTCTCTGTATACTCAGTCCTTACTTTGTCCTTTAAAATAAACAAACCAGCCGTGATAATCTGGAAGCCACATCTAGGAAAGACCCTTAAGGTTAAAACGGAAGGTGCGAGCCACCAAAGTGGCTGCTGGGTGGCTGTGGCTGAGGCTTCTGGAAAAGTGCAGTCAGAACTTTCCCATCCACTGCTCTGGGACACCAATTCAGAGCCCAGCTGACATGCCTAATGGTATTTAGGCCTGTGACAAATCTGATTTATTTGGATGTTCTTCTTCAGCTTCCATAAAGGAACTGCTGATGTGGTGACATATTAGTCATCTCGCCTCTAGAGCAGTTTCTTCTGCTGGTAGCAGAAACTCTGTTCAGCAGGGCTATAAATTTCTTTCAGAACCAATGTCATGTTTCTGTTCTGTGTGAAGACTCTCTTAAGTCCTCTGTCAAGCAAATCCCCAGACATCCATTTTCTCAAAGTCGAGATGTCTGGCTAGACAACAATTTAGTTAATTAAAGAGAACCGCTTCACCAAACGCTGATGGAGTAAGAGAGGAGGGGCTTGGGCTGTGTGAGGAAACACTAGGGCTTGCAATTTTATAATTTAAGTAAAATTAGAACTGAAATGTATCATTAAGTATTATTGCCCCTAATAACATCTAAAGCAGTGTTCTGTTCTTTTCTCCCTCAAAACCTAATTATTGTGTAATCAAAACTGCCTTCTCTGTAGTAACTTTTCTTAAGAAACTATTTGTGGAGGTGCCTTCTTTCATGATCACAGTCCATAAATCCCTTTCAGACCACCCGGAGATAAACAGTTAATCACTAGAATCTTTCTCTTTTTTTTCCCCTGAGTCTCATCATTCTTTTTCCTTCTACCTTCAACTGAACTGGAACTCCCATCACATTTCACTGTGCATGCTGGTGGCAGCTCAGTAAATATCCGTTCCTTGCCTTTTTTTTCTCACCCGTCTAGGCTAACGTAAATTTTATTCTGAATGTACATTCTCATTTGGCAGTATTTTAGACTAAAATATTAAAGGAAAACAGTGTTAACACCAAAATAAACACTGCTTATTCTTTTCAACTAGTAGACTCTGATACAGCTAATTATGGTTATTGTTAAGTAACATGCTATAGAATAGTGTGTGATGTTTGCTGTGATTTATGTTTGAAACCTGCTGTGATTTCCCTTTTCCATATCTTCAATTACTGTTTATTTTTAACTGTGTTTTTACATGGACAGATACTTAAAATTGAGCAAGTTGTCTTGTGAAAAGTTTACATTATTCCCTTCTTACGCATGTTGTAACAATAATGCTTTATTTATGTTGAAAAAAACATTCAAGAAAATTATGCTCTGCCACCTTTCATATTTAATTGAATCACAGAAGTTTCGTTTTGGCTAATAACCATATTATTTAATTAATATTGTTAGATAAAGATATTTTTAAATATCTTAGTTTCATCAGAAGTTTAAAAGAAAAAAATGGTATTATTCTCTTTTAGGGTATTTCATCCTAATATTAGTAATTTGTTTCTTATGCATGAATAAGCTAGCAAAGCACATATTATAGTACTTGACATATAATAAATAGTAAAAATATTATATTATTTAAAAGCATTTTATAATGTAGATCCATCATGTCTTTATTAACAATTGTCAATACCTGTTATTCTAATTAACAGTGCATATCTTCCAGTCCTACATATGTATAACCATAACCCACCCAAACAGGAATGGATAGGTTTCTCTTTGACAGCATGCTATATTGTACACTTTGACTAGTTGAGCTGCTCTGATTCAGGGTTAATAATTATAATAATACATTTAGTAAAGCTGATAACTATACTTCCTCTTAATCTATTTTATACCTTACTAAAAAATAAGTACAAGCTGGAATCGAGATTGCCGGGAGAAATATCAGTTACCTCAGATATGCAGATGATACCACCCTTATGGCAGAAAGTGAAGAGGAACGAAAAAGCCTCTTGACGAAAGTGAAAGAGGAGAGTGAAAAAGTTGGCTTAAAGCTCAACATTCAGAAAACGAAGATCATGGCATCTGGTCCCATCAGTTCATGGGAAATAGATGGTGAAACAGTGGAAACAGTGTCAGACTTTATTTTTCTGGGCTCCAAAATCACTGCAGATGGTGACTGTAGCCATGAAATTAAAAGATGTGTACTCCTTGGAAAGAAAGTTATGACCAACCTAGATAGCATATTCAAAAGCAGAGATATTACTTTGCCAACAAAGGTTCGTCTAGTCAAGGCTATGGTTTTTCCAGTGGTCATGTATGGATGTGAGAATTGGACTGTGAAGAAAGATGAGCACTGAAGAACTTATGCTTTTGAACTGTGGTGTTGGAGAAGACTCTTGAGAGTCCCTCCATCTTAAAGGAGATCAGTCCTGGGTGTTCATTGGAAGGACTGATGCTAAAGCTGAAACTCCAATAATTTGGCCACCTCATGCGAAGAGCTGACTCATTGGAAAAGACCTGACGCTGGGAGGGATTAGGGGAAGGAGGAGAAGAGGACAACAGAAGATGAGATGGCTGGATGGCATCACTGACTCGATGGACATGAGTTTGAGTGAACTCCGGGAGTTGGTGATGGACGGGGGGCCTGGCGTGCTGCGATTCATGGGGTCGCAAAGCGTCAGACATGACTGATAGACTGAACTGAACTGAACTGAAATTATGTTACAAACTTTATGATAAAAACAAAAGGGGTTATTTGAAAATGACCAAACCCATGATGTGATATTAATAATGTACAGTTTAAAACTCTGTGCAAGATAATTTCTTTGTTTTAAGATTTATTTATTTATCCTTTTTTTTTTTTGGCTGTGTTGGGTCTTCACTGCTGTGTGGGCTTTTCTCGACTTGTGGCGAGTGTGTGCCACTCTGTAGTTGTGGTGTGAGGGCCTCTCACTGAGGGTGCTTTTCTTCTTGTGGGGCACGGGCTCTAGGCGTGCGGCTTCAGCAGTTGGTGGCCTGCAGGCTTTAGGGCTCGGGCTCAGTAGTTGTGCTGCACAGGTTTAGTTGCTCTGTGGCATCTCCTTCGACCGGGGAACCCCTTGCATTGCAAGGCAGATTTTTAACCCCTGGACCACCAGGGAATCCCAAGGATTCCTGCTGCTGAGCAGTTTTACCAAGGTTTGGTATTGTTCTGAGTCTTCTGTATTGTGAGTGGATTCCTTACTGTCTGAGCCAGCAGGGAAGCCATTATATATACACATATATGTATATACACATATATGTATATGTACACATATGTATATGCTATATTTATATAAACATTCTAATAGGTATGTAATGATATCTCATTGTGGCTTTAGTGTGCATTTCCTAATGAATCATAATGTTGAGTGTCATTTTATATGCTTGTTTGTCATTCTTGTAGCTTCTTTTATTGATATCTGGTGTTGGTTTTCTGTTATTTTTTAAACATTTGAAAATTTTTTTTGTTGACGAATAATTGCTTTACAGAATTTTGTTGTTTTCTGTCAAACCTCAACATGAATCAGCTATAAGTATACATATATCCCCTCCCTTTTGAACCTCCCATTTCCCTCCCCACCCCACCCCTCTAAGTTGATACAGAGCCCCTGTTTGAGTTTCCTGAGCCATACAGCAAATTCCCCTTGATTATCTACTTTACATATGGTAATGTAAGTTTCCATGTTACTCTTTCCATACATCTCACCCTCTTCTCCCCTTTCCCCATGTCCATAAATCTATTCTCTATGTCTGTTTCTCCACTGCTACCCTGTAAATAAATTCTTCAGTACCATTTTTCTAGATTCTGTATATAAGTGTTGGAATATGATACTTATCTTTCTCTTTCTAACTTACATCACTTTGTATAATAGGTTCTAGGCTCATCCACCTCATTAGAACTGACTCAAAGAGCTTTTATGCTCATTTTTAAACTGGATTGTCTGTTTTCTTATTGTGTATCTTAAAGTATTCTTTATGTATTCTGAACATGTGATTTGCAAAAATTTTCTCTCTGTGGGCTGTAGTTTCATTCTCTTAAGAGTTTCATTTCTATGGCAAAATATTTAAATTTGATAGTCCAATTTATTATATATGTATTTTTTTGATGTATGTAAAAATTCATCATCAGACCTAAAGTCATATAGATTTTCTCCAGTATTTTATTTTAGATGTTTTACATTCTCATGTATTTACATTTATGTTGATCCATTTGAGTGAAATTTGTTTGAGCTGTGAGGTGTGAGTCTGCTTATTTTATATTATGTTTTGATATGGATGTCCCTTGATGAAAGTGA
Organism: Bison bison bison; assembly: GCF_000754665.1. Lineage (NCBI taxonomy): Eukaryota > Metazoa > Chordata > Mammalia > Artiodactyla > Bovidae > Bison > Bison bison. Next base: position 10,479,291 of record NW_011494835.1, on the reverse strand, counting down.
AAGAGGAGAGTGAAAAAGTTGGCTTAAAGTTCAACATTCAGAAAATGAAGATCATGGCATCTTGTCCCATCACTTCATG
>NW_011494835.1:10475711-10478995 GCF_000754665.1 Bison bison bison | reverse complement strand
CAACCTAGACAGCATATTGAAAAGCAGAGACGTTACTTTATCAACAAAGGTCCATCTAGTCAAGGCCATGGTTTTTCCAATAGTCATGTATGGATGTGAGAGTTGGACTATAAAGAAAGCTGAGCACTAGGGCTTCCCTTGTGGCTCAGCTGGTAAAGAATCTCCCTGAAATGTGGGAGAACTAGGTTCAATCAGGGTTGGAAAGATCCCCTGGAGAAGTAAAAAAAATAGAAATACACAGAAAAGATATAGTAAAGAACAAGATGATAAAGAAAGTTGAGTGCCGAAGAATAGATGCTTTTGAACTGTGGTGTTGGAGAAGACTCTTGAGAGTCCCTTGGACTGCAAGGAGATCCAACCAGTCCACTCTAAAGGAGATCAGGCCTGGGTGTTCACTGGAAGGAATGATGTTGAAGCTGAAACTCCAATACTTTGGCCACCTGATGTGAAAAGCTGACTCATTGGAAAAGACCCTAATGCTGGGAAAGATTGAGGGTGGGAGGAGAAGTGGACGACAGAGGATGAGATGGCTGGATGGCATCACCGACTCGAAGGACATGGGTTTGGGTGGACTCCGAGAGTTGGTGATGGATGTGGAGGCCTGGCATGCTATGGTTCAAGGGGTCACAAAGAGTTGGACGCAACTGAGCAACTGAACTGAACTGATGGATGTCCAAATGTCCCAAGCACTGGCTTAAAAGGCTATATTTTGTTCACTGAGTTAATTTTGAATCTTTGACAAAAATAAATTGATTAAAATTGAAGGAGTCAATTTCTGGACACTATCATGTTATTTTGAATGATCTGTCTATCCCATAATAAGTCTTGAAGTCATGTAAAGAGGGTTTTTTAACTTTTTCCATCTTTTTTGGGTGTTGTTACTTTGATGACCCATATAAATTTTAGATTAAAAATGTCTATGTCTACAAAATGCTTGCTTGAATTCTGAATGAGACTGCATTGAATTTACACACCAAATCAGAAGAGAACTGTTATTTTAACAATATCATGGCTTCCAGTTCAAGAATGCTATATATCTTTCTATTATTTAGATTTGTTATTTGATTTCTTTTATCAGTGTTTTATAGTTTTCAGCCTGCCTATCATGTTCATTGCTAATGCAAATGAAAAATGGTACAGAAATTTGGAAAAGAGTTTAGTGGTTTCTTATAAAGTTAAACATGCATCTATCATAAAAATCCAGCGATTTTGTTCCTATTTATTCAATAAACTAAAAAGCATGTTCATACCAAATTCTGTATAGGTATGTTTAGAGAATCTTTGTTCATAACTGTCAAAATCTGGAAGTGACCAAGAGGTTTGCAACCTATGAATGGATATACACAATGTACATTCATACAATGGAATACTACTTAGTAATAAAAAGAATAAAGAAGTGGTTAACATAGCAGGAAAGAATAGCTAAGAGAATGATGTGCTGCTCAGTCCTTCAGTGGTGTTTGACTCTTTGTGACCCCATGGACTGCAGCCTGCTAGGCTCCTCTAGCCATGGAATTTTCCAGGCATGAATAAGGGAGCAGGTTGCCATTTCCCACTTAAGGGAAGTGAATGGTACTAGATCTCAGTGACTACATATTGAATGCAGTTCCATTTATTTTGTACTCTGAAAAGATATAACTATAGAGATGGAAAACAGTTCATTAGTTGTCAAGAGTTGGCTACATATAGTCAGCACAAGTAAATTTCTAGGATGATGGAACAGTGTTGTCCCTCTCATGGATTACAGTTTTGTGACAAAGGGACTTGCATAACTCAAAGCTATGAGCCATGCCATGCAAGGCCACTCAACAGATGGGTCAGAGTGAAGAGTTCTGTCATAATATAGTCCATTGGAGGAGGAAATGGCAACCCACTCCAGAATTCTTGCCAGTAGAACCCTATGAGCAGTATGAAAAGGAAAAAAGATATGACACCAGAAGATGGCCCCCGGATCAGAAGGTGTCCAATCTGCATATATCCCATATGTCCAATATAGGAAGTTCAGTCCAGTTCAGTCGCTCAGTCAACATTACTAGGAACAAAGCCAGGGGAGGTGTTGGAATCCAGCTAAGCTATTTAAATATCATAAAAATGGTGCTGTTAAAGTGCTGCACTCAATATGCCAGCAAATTTGGAGAACTCAGCAGTGGCCAAACACTTGCAATGCCAAAGAATGGTCAAGATACCATACAATTGTACTCATTTCACAGGCTAGCAAGGTATGCTCAAAATTCTTCAGACTAAGCTTCAGCAGTACATAAACAGGGAACTTCCAGATGTACAAGCTGGGTTTTGAGAGGTAGAGGAACCAGAGATCAAATTGCCAACATCCACTGGGTTATGGAGAAAGCAAGGGAGTTCCAGGAAAACACTTATTTATGCTTCAATGACTATGAAAAACCTTTGAATTTGAGGATCACAACAAACTGTGGGAAATTCTTAAAGAGATGGGAATATTAGCCCATTTTACCTGTCTCCTGAGAAATCTGTATGCAAGTCAAGAAGCAGCAGTATAGGACTGAACATAGAAAAAATGACTGGTTCAAAATTGGGAAAGGAGGATGTCAAGGCTGTATATTGTCACCCTGCTTATTTAACTTTTATGTAGAGTACATCATGTGAAATGCTGGGCTTGATGAATCCCAAGCTAGAATCAAGATTGCTGAGAGAAATATCAACAACCTTAGATATTCAGATAATACCACTCTAATGGCATAAAATGAAGAGAAACTAAAGAACCTTTTAAAAATAATTAAATTTATTTATTTTTAATTGAAGGATAATTGCTCTACAAAATTGTGTTGGTTTCTGCCAAACATCAACATGAATCAGCCATTGATAAGGGTGAATGAGGAGAGTGAAAAAACGGCCTTGAACATTGAAAGAAACTAAGATCATGGCATCTGGTGCCATCCCTTCATGGCAAATAGAAGGGAGAAAGTGGAAACAGTGACAGACTTTATTTTCATGGACTCCAAAATCACTGCAGATGCTGATGGCAGTCATGAAATTAACAGATGTTTGCTCCTTGGAAGGAAAGCTATGACAAACCTAGATAGAGTATTAAAAAGCAGAGACATCACTTTGCCAACAAAGGTGTAAATAGTCAACACTATAGTTTTTCCAGTAGGTATATACAAATGTGAAAGATCAGATCAGATCAATCGCTCAGTAGTGTCTGACTCTTTGTGACCCCATGAATCGCAGCATACCAGGCCTCCCTGTCCATCACCAACTCCCAGAGTTCACTCAGACTAACGTCCATCGAGTCAGTGATGCCATCC
>NW_011494835.1:10474646-10475611 GCF_000754665.1 Bison bison bison | reverse complement strand
ATCCTCTGTCGTCCCCTTCTCCTCCTGCCCCCAATCCCTCCCAGCATCAGAGTCTTTTCCAATGAGTCAACTCTTCGCATGAGATGGCCAAATTATTGGAGTTTCAGCTTTAGCATCATTCCTTCCAAAGAAATCCCAGGGCTGATCTCCTTCAGAATGGACTGGTTGGATCTCCTTGCAGTCCAAGGGACTCTCAAGAGTCTTCTCCAACACCACAGTTCAAAAGCATCAATTCTTCGGCCCTCAGCCTTCTTCACAGTTCAACTCACATCCATACATGACCACAGGAAAAACCATAGCCTTGACTAGGCGAACCTTTGTTGGCAAGGTAATGTCTCTGCTTTTGAATATGCTATCAAGTTGGTTATAACTTTCCTTCCAAGGAGTAAGCGTCTTTTAATTTCATGGCTGCAGTCACCATCTGCAGTGATTTTCGAGCCCAGAAAAATAAAGTCTGACACTGTTTCCACTGTTTCCCCATCTATTTCCCATGAGGTGGTGGGACCGGATGCCATGATCTTCGTTTTCTGAATGTTGAGCTTTAAGCCAACTTTTTCACTCTCCACTTTCACTTTCATCAAGAGGCTTTTGAGTTCCTCTTCACTTTGTGCCATAAGGGTGGTGTCATCTGCATATCTGAGGTTATTTATATTTCTCCCACCAATCTTGATTCCAGCTTGTGTTTCTTCCAGTCCAGCGTTTCTCATGAGGTACTCTGCATATAAGTTAAATAAACAGGGTGACAATATACAGCCTTGACGAACTCCTTTTCCTATTTGGAACCAGTCTGTTGTTCCGTGTCCAGTTCTAACTGTTGCTTCCTGACCTGTATAAAAATTTCTCAAGAGGCAGGTCAGGTACTCTGGTATTCCCATCTCTTTCAGAATTTTCCACAGTTTATTGTGATCCACAGAGTCAAAGGCTTTGGCATAGTCAATAAAGCAGAAATAGATGCTTTTCTGGAA
>NW_011494835.1:10473708-10474115 GCF_000754665.1 Bison bison bison | reverse complement strand
CACCATTGTGATTATCTGGGTCATAAAGATCTTTTTTGTACAGTTCTGTGTATTCTTGCCATCTCTTCTTAATATCTTCTGCTTCTGTTAGGTCCATAACATTTCTGTCCTTTATCGAGCTCATCTTTGCATGAAATGTTCCTTTGATATCTCTAATTTTCTTGAAGAGAACCCTAGTCTTTCCTGTTCTGTTGTTTTCCTCTATTTCTTTGCATTGATTGCTGAGGAAGGCTTTCTTATCTCTTCTTGCTATTCTTTGGAACTCTGCATTCAGATGCTTATATCTTTCCTTTTCTCCTTTGCTTTTTGCTTGTCTTCTTTTCACAGCTATTTGTAAGGCCTCCCCAGACAGCCATTTTGCTTTTTTGCATTTCTTTTCCACGGGGATGGTCTTGATCCCTGTCTCC
>NW_011494835.1:10453977-10473608 GCF_000754665.1 Bison bison bison | reverse complement strand
AGACTTATTTTGGAACTACACCTCTGCTTCTCACTCTGTGGGCTTAGTTGGGTTTCCTAAGCTCTCTCAACTGTAGGCACTCTATCTATCAGATCTAGGCCCTTAAATCGATTTCTCACTTCCACTGTAGAATCATAAGGGATTTGATTTAGTCATACCTGAATGGTCTAGTGGTTTTCCCTACTTTCTTCAATTTAAGTCTGAATTTGGCAATAAGGAGTTCATGGTCTGAGCCACAGTCAGATCCTGGTCTTGTTTGCTTACTGTACAGAGCTTCTCCATCTTTGGCTGCAAAGAATATAATCAATCTGATTTCGATGTTGACCATCTGGTGATATCCATGTATAGAGTCTTCTCTTGTGTTGTTGGAAGAGGGTGTTTGCTATGACCAGTGCATTTTCTTGGCAAAACTCTGTTAGTTTTTGCCCTGCTTCATTCCGTATTCCAAGGCCAAATTTGCCTGTTACTCCAGGTGTTTCTTGACTTCCTACTTTTGCATTCCAGTCCCCTATAATGAAAAGGACATCTTTTTTGGGTGTTAGTTCTAAAAGGTCTTGTAGGTCTTTATAGAACCGTTCAACTTCAGCTTCTTCAGCGTTACTGGTTGGGGCATAGACTTGGATTACTGTGATATTGAATGGTTTGCCTTGGAAATGAATCGAGATCATTCTGTCGTTTTTGAGATTGCATCCAAGTACTGCATTTTGGACTCTTTTGTTGACCGTGATGGGCACTCCATTTCTTCTGAGGGATTCCTGCCCACAGTAGTAGATATAATGGTCATCTGAGTTAAATTCACCCATTCTAGTCCATTTCAGTTCGCTGATTCCTAGAATGTCGACATTCACTCTTGCCATCTCTTGTTTGACCACTTCCAATTTGCCTTGATTCATGGACCTGACATTCCAGGTTCCTATGCAATAATGCTCTTTATAGCATCGGACCTTGTTTCTATCACCAGTCACATCCACAGCTGGGTATTGTTTTTGCTTTGGCTCCATCCCTTCATTCTTTCTGGAGTTATTTCTCCACTGATCTCCAGTAGCATATTGGGCACCTACTGACCTGGGGAGTTTCTCTTTCAGTATCCTATCATTTTGCCTTTTCATACTGTTCATGGGGTTCTCAAGGCAAGAATATTGAAGTGGTTTGCCATTCTCTTCTACAGTGGACCACATTCTGTCAGATCTCTCCACCATGACCCGCCCATCTTGGGTTGCCCCATGGGCATGGCATAGTTTCCTTGAGTTAGACAAGGCTGTGGTCCTAGTGTGATTAGATTGACTAGTTTTCTGTGAGTACGGTTTCAGTGTGTTTGCCCTCTGATGCCCTCTTGCAACACCTGCCGTCTTACTTGGGTTTCTCTTACCTTGGGCTTGGGGTATCTCTTCACGGCTGCTCCAGCAAAGTGCAGCCATTGCTCCTTACGTTGGACGAGGGGTATCTCCTCACCACTGCCCTTCCTGATCTTCAACATGGGATAGCTCCTCTAGGCCCTCCTGCGCCCGCACAGCCACAGAGAAAACTGGTCCACAAAGAAGGATGAGCACCAAAGCATTGATGCTTTCCAACTGTGGTGATGAAGAAGAGTCTTGAGAGTACCCTGAACTGCAATGAGATCAACTGGTAAATTTTAAAGGAAATTAACCTTGAATATTCACTGGAAGGACAGATGCTGAAGCTGAAGTCCTGATACTTTGGCCACCTGACATGAAGAGCTGACTCATTGAACAATGCCCTAATGCTGGGAAAGACTGAAGCTGAAAGGAGAAGTTGGCAGTAAGAAACCATCGTGCTGTAAGAAACTTTGAGGACACAGGACTAAATGTATTTAGCAAAACCAACAGGTCAATATGCCTCAAAATTAGAACTTTATTCAATTTTTAAGGAAATAAATCAGGATATTGGAGGAGCCCAGAACTCTGACAATAAATCTAATTGCAAATGAGTGGCATAATCTCAATGAAAAAGATGGGAAAAAGAACTGAAATAAGTAACTTTGGAAAGCTATATTTTGACTGGATACTCTAACGCTACAGAAAAACAAAAGTCTGTACATATCAAAGACTATACTCTAGGTGATATATTTATTTTCACAGATGTATGAGTTATCAGTTCTGAAGCAATTTTACATGTTCACCGGGTTTGACATAAATTGTAAATAATGGGGTCCAGGTAGAGTCACAAATGGAAAAGGGGGGAAAGTAGGATAAAATGTGCTGAATTAGAGTCGGAGATTTAAGGGTGAAGACATACTTATTTTAATATAAATGCTGATAGATAAAATACCTAAATAAATATAGATATGTGTGTGTATTTGGAAACTACACATACACAGCTCTATTGAAATGGCCTAACATCAGAGAAACCTCAATGGAGAAGAGCTGTTTACTATGAATCAATCTTAATTTTGGAATATCAGTCTGTAATAAAAGAGAATAGAAGCCATTGGAGAAATGGCTTATTCTATGAGCCTAAGTTTGTTCAGGGAATATACTGTATAAACCTAAATCATCTTGCTAGGTTAGTAAGTGAGAAAACAGAAAAAAAAAAAATTAAAGATGAGCCATATCAAAAGGCACAGAACTCAATAGGCAAGAGCTTCCAATAACCAAACCTGGAACAATTTGAGAAAGAAAACAAATGACTATTGTAATGACTTGCAATCTGAGAGTAACATAAATATCCATAGGTCCAAACCTATTTAAGTGAATGATAGAAGAAATAAATAGGAGAGGAGGGACAAATATTCTTTTCAGAAAAAGTCAAACTAATACATGTAAAAGAAATGAGAGAAAGGGAAAATCACAGATGAATACTAAAATTAGAGGATAAAAAAGTAGAGACTGAGTATTTAAATACCCACAAAGTATCTCCCACAGAATAATTACTGTGGTGGTTTGAACATATGTCCACAAATTTTTTGATATTCTTCCTTCCAGGAAATGGAGCTTAAGTTGCTTTTTTTTGCATATGAACTAAACTTAGTGATTCACTTCTAACAACTATAGAAAGGGAAAAAATAGCAAGTTTGTAGGGAAGAAACCTGAGTGATACCACCATCACCAAGTGACCAAGGTTAAATAATCACTGATGAATGATATCAGTATCATATACCTTCCAGATATGATGTAGGGAGAAGGGCATATCACCCCTGCTGTGCTGTATTCTCACATAAATCTATACTCTCAATCTAACCATGAGAAACATCAAACAAATGCACAAGAAAGATGGTCTAAAAATACCTGATAATCCGATAGGTGTTCTTCAAAAGTGTCAAGGTCATGACAAGTAAAGAATGTCTGAGAAAGTATCAAAAATGAAGGAGACTATGGCGACACAAAGACTAAATACAGTGTGATATCCTGGACTGGATTCTGGAACAGGAAGTTAACATCAGCAGAAAATGAATGGACTGCAAACAAAATGTACATTTTATTTAGTATTTTTGTATCAATGCTTATTTCTTAGTTTTGACAAATATGCTACGGCTATGTTATTGCCAGGGAAGCCTGGATGAATGGCACAGAGCCACATTCTGTATTGTCTTTTTAACTCCTGTGCAAATCAGAAATTAATTCAAAATGAAAAGTTTAAATATTATCTGTGGAATTATCTTCTGCACATTCAAAATTGCTAGTCTGCCTTTAGAGAAAGGCTAGGGACGTGTTTCTCCCAGATCTGGTTCTGGGCCTTTGATTTTATTGCCCCACCAGTTCCACACAATATACTCAGCTGTTTCTGCACCCTATCCCCTAAGTTCTATGCTGCTGCTAAGTCGCTTCAGTCGTGTCTGACTCTATGCGACCCCATAGACGGCAGCCCACCAGGCTCCCCCATCCCTGGGATTCTCCAGGCAAGAGTGGGTTGCCATTTCTATAACTCCTCTCAAAATTATAACTTATCTGTGTTAGAAATAATTTTAATTGAACTTAATTATTTCATTTTCACTGTTCTTTTTTGTTTTTTTTTTTGTAGAGCAGATATCCAAAGTAATATTTGGAAATCAGAGATAAAAGTCATTCTCAGTTACGTGATTCCTGGATTCAGTTTGGAAATGTGTATGTGTGTGTAGTTCGGGACTGCTTGTCTGGGAGGATGTGACACATTTTCAGACTTCAGGGGGTGTGATGACAAAGTAGCACAGGTGTGTATTTGAGTGTGTTAAAGCTGTGGTTGGGAAAAGGAGCTGGCACCAAATGTTAGAGAAACCAAACTCTGCAAAAAAATTTTGTTTCACAATATATGAAAAATAAGAAGCCATTCAAGGATTTTAAGTAATAGAATAATGATTAGAAGCATATGTTAGACAAACTTTTTTGGCAAAATGAAGAATAATTTGCAGAAGGGTAATTCTGGAGAGCTAACATGTATAGCTTGTACCAAATAATTAGATGAAAAGTTGAAATTTTAATTTATATAACTAAAAGTCCTTTACCATGGCAGGGTACACCTAAAGATGATTGCTAAAAACAATTAGTTTTTCATATATAAATATGACATTTCATATGTCAATAGTGCATAAACGAAAGTGAAAGATAAGCACTAACTGGAAATAGAGTGGCCAGACATGTGTCCAGGATTATAGTGCTACTTTTCTTAATCCTCATGAAAATATATGAGTATATCAAGAGAAAAATTAGCAAAGATCATGAAATGGATTTTATGGGCTGAACTGTGTCCTTCCAAAATTCATATGCTGAAGTTCTTATGCCTAGTACCTCAGAATGTGACCTTATTTGAAAATAGGGTCTTCATAGGTGACAAAGTTAAGATAAAATAGGTGGAGTGGGCTCCAATCCAATGTAGCTAGTGTCCTTATTAGAAAGAAAATTTGGACACAGAGACTCATGTACAGAGGGCAGAAAATATAAAGACACAAAAAACACCTGTGCAAATTAGAGCTGCTGCTGCTAAGTCACTTCAGTCGTGTCCGACTCTGTGCGACCGCATAGACAGCAGCCCACCAGGCTCCCCCGTCCCTGGGATTCTCCAGGCAAGAACACTGGAGTGGGTTGCCATTTCCTTCTCCAATGCATGAAAGTGAAAAGTGAAAGTGAAGTCGCTCAGTCGTGCCTGACTCTTAGCGACCCCATGGACTGCAGCCCACCAGGCTCCTCCGTCCATGGGATTTTCCAGGCAAGAGTACTTGAGTGGGATGCCATTGCCTTCTCAGGCAGATTAGAGCTATGTTGCCACAAACCAAAGAGCTATCAGAAGCTAGGAGAGAGACTTGGAATCAATCCTTCCTTCACTCCTTCAATGGGAGTATGACCCTGCTGACACACTGATGTCAGAGTTTTAGCCTCCAGAAGTATGAGACAGTAAATTTCTGTTGTTTAAACCATCTAGTTTTCAGTATTTTGCTATGTCTGCCCTAGTAAACTAATACACTGAGTTTATAAACAAACAAACAAAAAATACAAATGACCTGTAAAATTTGACATGTTCTATGATATGTGCCATTAAAGAACTTCAAATCTAGAAAATAAAATATAATTCTAATGATCAAAAAGCTGATGACACCACCCTTATGGCAGAAAGTGAAGAGGAACTAAAAAGCCTCTTGATGAAAGTGAAGGAGGAGAGTAAAAAAGTTGGCTTAAAGCTCAACATTCAGAAAACGAAGATCATGGCATCTGGTCCCATCACTTCATGGGAAATAGAAGGGGAAACAGTGGGAACAGTGTCAGACTTTATTTTTGGGGGCTCCAAAATCACTGCAGATGGTGACTGCAGCCATGAAATTAAAGGACACTTACTCCTTGAAAGGAAAGTTATGACCAACCTAGATAGCATATTGAAAAGCAGAGACATTATTTTGCCAACAAAGGTCCGTCTAGTCAAGGCTATGGTTTTTCCAGTAGTCATGTATGGATGTGAGAGTTAGACTGTGAAGAAAGTTGAGCACCAAAGAATTGATGCTTTTGAACTGTGGTATTGGAGAAGACTCTTGAGAGTCCCTTGGACTGCAAGGAGATTCAACCAGTCCATCCTGGGGGAGATCAGTCCTGGGTGTTCACTGGAAGGACTGATGCTGAAGCTGAAACTCCGATACTTTGGCCACCTCATGTGAAGAGTTGACTCATTGGAAAAGACCCTGATGCTGGGAGGGATTAGGGGAAGGAGGAGAAGGGGACAACAGAGGATGAGATGGCTGGATGGCATCACCGACTCGATGGATATGAGTCTGAGTGAACTCCGGGAGTTGGTGATGGACAGGGGGGCCTGGCGTGCTGCGATTCATGGGGTCGCAGAGTCGGACACGACTGAGCCACTAAACTGAACTGATCTGAATGATCAAAACTTTAAAAAATAATGATAAGACTACGTTAACATTAGCACTCTTTTATACTGCCAATGGAAGTGCAAATAGACAATACATATTAAGATTCACTTAATGTATTATAGCACTTAGCACAGTGATTGGTATATTGTAAGAACACAAGTGATAGTTATAATAAATGATATAATTATACCTCCATATTAAAATTATACAACTACATAATGATAGTAATAATAATAAAGTTCTCTGGATAGGAACTTGGCAAAACGTATCCATGGTCTTCATAATATACTCTGATCTATCAATTCTACTTGTAGAAATGTATTCCTTTTCTGTGTTTAATATTACCTTTTCACGGCTAAGGAAAAAGAATGAGATGGTGGAAAAAAATAATAAAAGTGCAGGGTGATAAGGAAGTACTGGGGAATGTTTAGGATGAAAAGCATAAGGAGTAAATTTTAGTTGTGTTGTAAATAAAGTCCTTTTTTTGAGATGGCATTTGAGCAGAAATCTGAATTGAAGCAGAAGTCAGCCTCATGAAGGTCTGTGAAAAGAGAGAGAGCTCTAGTCTGGAGCATAGACCAGAGCTAGGGGCCCTGGTCCAGCGGCACACAAATGAGCAAGAGGGGCTAAGCTAAACACTGAGCAGAGTGATTAACTTAACCCAAAGAAGTCCACACAGGCATCACAGAGGATGTGATTTCTGAGTGGGAGTTACTCAAGTGAGAGTGAAAGATGCTATTCCAAACACAGTAAACCATCCACAAAAACGTGAACTATTCTGCAAATGTGTAAAACTAGTATGTCTTAGGAATGGAAAGAAAAGAAATCTGGTTAAAATCAGATTGTATAGAAGTAATAAACAGAAATTGGGTTTACCAATTATCTATGAGACCAGCTCATGAAGGATTTTATATGTACTGATAATAAAATATTATAAAAAGAAGTGGTAATTTTATATGGACATTATTTTCCAGTCACAATGCTCTTAAATATCTTATAATTAAATTCAAAACATAGTTTTTAAACATAATAGTGTCATGCATTGCTCTAGGAAAATCTTTCTTTCTTCCATCCAAAAAATTATATGTCATATTTTAAATAAACGAAAACACAAATCATTGGTGTAAGATATTCTTTTAAGAATTTTTTTTTGTAAATTTTTGCTTTGCCTAGAATGACTATACTTAGTGATAAAATATGTTATTGTACCATTTTTATAAATTAAAATGCTATTCCAATAATCTTAATTAAATTGTTTTTCTCTTTTTATTACTAGCTCTTAAAATAGTCATGACTAACATAATCTAATAGACTAATATAATCTAAAAGACATGAGGTCTTTCGTGACATTTTATGTGTGCTGATGTCATTTTTTGCTTAAAGTTGCAACTTAATATAATAAAGATAATAGTATTAGGCAAACATTTATACAGCATTTAGTAAGTAGCAGTCACTATTAAATGAACTTATGATGTTTTTATTAATAACTTTAAGCTGCTCAAAAACCCTATGATGTAGCAGACATTATTATAATAATTTCACAGATGAAGAAACAGAAGCGGAGAGAGGAAACTCATCTAAAATATATAGAAGATAGGGGGAAAGCAGAATAAAATTCCCAGCATTTCACATTTATTGCCAAAAAGAAAGATTACTGTTTATCTAATTGCGTAACATTTCAAATGAAAAGCTGTAGAAAATGCAATTATTTGTTACTGCATTTTCTATAACATTTGACCTGACCAAGGTCTCATTTTCATTTGGATTGAATGCCTAAAATATTATTGACTCTAAACAAAGAGAAAATTTCAGCTTGTTTATTGTATTCTTATTTCCAGTAAATTGGGGGTATTAATTATTTGTATTATAACAGAAGGCAAAAGATAGGTTCATAGATTTTAAAATTAATCAAAAATACTTATGTATAATTTAAAACTAGCATATGGGGAAACTGCAGCCTTCACCAATACTGCCAATTGGATGACAACAAATTCCAGAGCTTAACATCTCTGGGCTTTGGGAAGAGATTCCTTTGGATAACTAGGGCCATTCTTCCCTTTCCTATTTTCTACATTTTCACTGGCGTTTTTCTTTTGAGTATGCTTTACTATCAACAAATCAATCACCAAAAATAAGGTATTTAATTAGAACTTTAGAAACTTTAACAGATTCAAAGAAGTAACAATATAATTAAGGGAAAAAAGGATGTGACTTACTATAAATATACATTCATTCAGTTATCATAAACAAGGCAGTGTACGACAGATGCTGTAAGAATGCAGGTGTTCTAATTCTGTATGTGTAATAAAGATTGAGAAGTCACTCCTGCCATGTGGACAAGAGACTCTTCAATAAAATGAGAGAACGAGAAAGAAAGATCAAGAGCACGATCAAGAACAAGAAAGAGAGAACTGCAATTCTACCTTCAGTATGCTTATCTCAGATATCGTGATTGTTTCCCAGTCCTTAACAAATGAAAATCATCCCAAGAGCTGAAGAATCTTGGATATGGAAAAGCTCCACTGTACTTTTCCTCATCTTGTTGGAGAACATGCTCTTTGATCTAGATGATCAAAGAGGTTCTAGATGATCTAGCTCAACCTCTTCCTCAGCTGGCAGATAAAAGGCACAAATAGATATTATAAGAATGTTGATTTAGTAGATTTTATAGAGTATTCAGTTAATGGGACAGGGCATGTATTAGGGAACAAATATTCCACTACTAGAAAGTCCTCACTATCCTTTAATTGCACCCAGCCTCCAGGATCACATCATTTCCTGACTTTCTCTCTGCTTTTCTCCCTTCTAATCTCTCCTCAACACTCCAGTTGTCTGAGTAGCAACCCACCTTACAAAGAACTCTTCTCATGCTCTTAAAAATATATGTTCTCTTTATTTATTCCTAGAAAAACATTTCTACCATCATTTTTGTATATCCTAATCGCAAACAGAAGAGACTTCTATTCGACATGAATCCACATTTTTTCTCTATTATTTTATTTTTTTGTTTTTTAATTAATTAATTTGTTTTATTTTACAATATTGTATTGGTTTTGCCATTCATTGACTTGAATCCACCATGAGTGTACATGTGTTCCCCATCCTGAACACCCCTCCCACCTCCCTCCCCATCCCATCCCAGTACACCAGCCCCGAGCACCCCGTATCATGCATCAAACTAAGACTGGCGATTTGTTTCACATAAGATATTTTACATGTTTCAGTGCCATTCTCCCATACCATCCTGTGCTCACCCTCTCCCACAGAGTTCAAAAGACTGTTCAATACATCTGTGTCTCTTTTGCTGTCTCGCATACAGGGTTATCGTTACCTTCTTTAAATTTCAGCATTTGGAAGAATGAGTGAAATAAGTTCTAGATGGGCATAATAGAATTAGCAAAGACACAAAGTTGCAGTGATCCACTTGAGCAGAAGTAAATTTACAATGCCAGTCAAATGTTGTGAGACACTAATGGAAGCTGGTAAATGCTAGCTTAATTATAAAACAAGCTTAATATCTTAGATAGCAGGGATATATTAAGACTTTTGAGAAGAATCTATAAACAGATGGAGAAATGGAAAATAATCTAGGTCCATGAAATCCAGTTACATGGTCATTATATTTGCTCTAACTGCTAATACCAGAAAAGACACTGGTGACATTGGGAATAAAGAAATTAGAGAAACATCATGAAGGATCTTTCAAGATATTCTGCTATGTGAAAGCCAGTAAAACATTAGATACTCCGCAAGGGAAGAAATTTAAGCAAAAATCTGTAACATGGAAGCCAGTGATGACACATAAGAACACACCATCCATCACATACATACTTCTGAATAGAGCAAATAAGGAGTAGTGTTCAGTTCAATTCAGTTGAGTCATTCAGTCATGTCCGACTCTTTGTGACCCCATGAATCGCAGCACGCCAGGCCTCCCTGTCCATCACCAACTCCTGGAGTTTACCCAAACTAAAATCCATCAAGTCGGTGATGCCATCCAGCCATCTCATCCTCTGTCGTCCCCTTCTCCTCCTGCCCCCAATCCCTCCCAGCATCAGGGTCTTTTCCAGTGAGTCAACTCTTTGCATGAGGTGGTCAAAGTATTGGAGTTTCAGCTTCAGCATTAGTAGTGTAGCTACCTCTAAACATCATTTGATAGGCTCAGCAGTGTTGCTCTGCAATCATGAGCATATCAGTATAATGGAAATCCAACTTGACCTTCATAGTATGAAAGTTTAGTCTCATGAAGTTAATGAATTATGTTCTTAAACACTAGCTTATAACTTGTAATACTGAATGATTCATAATTTGCTAGCATTAGAATACAAATTCAGAGTCAAAGGCATCTGAAGTCATTCATTCATTGATTCAACCATTTTACTGAGCAGCTGCTCTGCAGCTAGTGTGCCAGATTGACAATCCATGCTCAAGAGATCATATTCCAATGGGGAAGGTACTTAAGTAGAAAATAGCAAATCTATGTACATCATAGTAAACCTTCTTCCAACACCATAAGAGAAGACTCTACAAATGGACATCACCAGATGGTCAATACTGAAATCAAATTGATTATATTCTTTGCAGCCAAAGATGGAGAAGCTCTATACAGTCAACAAAAACAAGACCAGGAGCTGACTGTGGCTCAGACCATGAACTCCTTATTGCCAAATTCAGACTTAAATTGAAGAAAGTAGGGAAGAACACTAGACTATTCAGGTGACCTAAATCAAATCCTTTACTATTATACAGTGGAAGTTACAAACAGATTCAAGGGATTGTATCTGATAGACAAAGTGCCTGAAGAACTATGGACGGACGTTTGTGACATTGTACAGGAGACAGGGATCAAGACCATCCCCAAGAATAAGAAATGCAAAAACGCAAGATGGTTGTCTGAGGAGGCCTTACAAATAGCTGAGAAAAGAAGGGAAGTGAAATGCAAAGGAGAAAAGGAAAGATATACCCATTTGAATGCAGAGTTCCAAAGAATACCAAAGATAGATAAGAAAGCCTTTCTCAGTGATCAATGTAAAGAAAGAAATAGATGAAAACAATAGAATGGGAAAGACTAGAGATCTCTTCAAAAAAATTAGAGATACCAAAGGAACATTTCATACAAAGATGAGCACAATAAAAGACAGAAATGGTATGAACCTAACCAAAGCAGAAGATATTAAGAAGAGGTGGCAAGAATACACAGAAGAACTGTACAAAAAGATATTAATGACCCAGATAACCACAATGATGTGATCACTGACCTAGAGCCAGACATCCTGGAATGTGAAGTCAAGTGGGCCTTAGGAAGCATCCCTATGAGCATAACTAGTGGAGGTGACAGAATTCCAGGTGAGCTATCGCAATTCCTAAAAGATGAGGCTGTGAAGGTGCTGCACTCAATATGCCAGCAAATTTGGAAAACTCAGCAGTGGCCACAGGACTGGAAAAGGTCAGTTTTCATTCCAGTCTCAAAGAAAGGCAATGCCAAGAATGCTCAAACTACCACACCATTGCACTCATCTCACACACTAGCGAAGTAATGCTTAAAATTCTCCAAGCCAGGCTTCAACAGTACATGAACCGTGAACTTCCAGATGTTCAAGCTGATTTAGAAAAGGCAGAGGAACAGAGATCAAATTGCCAACATCCGTTGGATCATCAAAAAAGCAAGAGAGTTCAAGAAAAACAACTACTTCTGCTTCTTTGACTACACCAATTTGGTGTGAATCACAAAAAAATGTGAAAAATTCTTCGAGATGGAATACCAGACCTCCTGACCTTCCCCCTGAGAAAACTGTATGCAGATCAAGAAGCAGCAGTTAGAACTGGACATGGAAAAACAGGCTGGTTCTAAATCGGGAAAGGAGTACCTCAAGGCTGTATATTTTCACCCTGCTTATTTAACTTTTATGCAGAGTACATTATGTGAAAGGCTGGGCTGGATGAAGCACAAGCTGGAATCAAGATTGCCAGGAGAAATATCTATAACCTCATATACACAGATGACACCACCCCTATGGCAGAAATCAAAGAAGAACTAAAGAGCCTCTTGATGAAAGTGAAACAGGAGAGTGAAAATGTTGGCTTAAACTCAACATTCAGAAAATTAAGATCATGGCATCTGGTCCCATCACTTTATGGCAAATATATGGGGAAACAATGGAATCCATGAGAGACTTTATTTTGGGGGCTCCAAAATCGCTGCAGATGCTGACTGAAGCCATGAAATTAAAAAATGCTTGCTCCTTGAAAGAAAAGCTATGACCAACCTAGACAGCATATTAAAAAGCAGAGACTTTACTTTGCCAAGAAAAGTCTGTCTAGTCAAAGCTTTGGTTTTTCCAGTAGTCATGTACAGATGTGAGAGTTGGAATATAAAGAAAGCTGAGCACTGAAGAATTGATGCTTTTGAACTGTGGTGTTGGAGAAGACTCTTGAGAGTCCTTGGACTACAAGGAGATCCAACCTGTCAGTCTTAAAGGAGATCAGTCCTGGGTGTTCATTGGAAGGACTGATGCTGAAGCTGAAATTCCAATACTTTGGCTGCCTGATGTAAAGAACCGACTCATTGGAAAAGACCCTGATGGTGGGAAAGATTGAAGGCAGGAGGAGAAGGGCATGACAGAGGATGAAATGGTTGGATGGCATCACCGATTCAATGGAAATGAGTTTGAGTAAGGTCCAGGAGTTGGTGACTGACTGGGAAGCCTGGCGTGCTGCTGTCCATGGGGTTGCAAAGAGTTGGACACGACTGTGCAACTGAACTGATTGATGTACATCTTGTTAAGATATATGGACACTTGTAAGAAAATTAGCAATGAGGCTTATCCTAATATGAGTGAGAAAAAGTTGCATTTGGCTGTTCCAAGAGATTAATTTCTGTATACTTTACTACTCTCTGAAAAATGTGATTTAAGAAAGAATCTCTATTGTTTACATCACTGCATTCAAATATTAATACTAATTCTCTTCCTATATGTGTGTAGAATGGGTTGAAGGAAGAAAGGAGAGGATTTTCTTTTTCTTTTTTTTCTTCAACAAGAATCAAAGACATAAGCCAGAAAGTTAAGCAGAATTTCTTGTACTGGTATAAGAACTGTGTAGATGGGCAGAGGTAGGAAATCTTTTTTACACTTTATGAAGTTACCCACTTTTAAAGATATGAGACTCACTGCAACCCTGTTGCAACACTGCAACAACTGTTCTACAAGTTCTGTGTTTAGATTACCTGTGCACACACTGAAGGACACCGAATTTAGTTAAGAGCATCAAAATCTCCCCTCTTTCCCTTACTGAATTTTCTTAGGATGAATTCATATTTATTCATTTAGAAATTTCTTTCAAGCCAATATGCTTGAGGAATAAAACTTTGTTCCTAACTTTGGAGAACTCATCAGCTAGTGAATTTTCCTCCTTTTTTTAAGAAAACTTTTTGGTCCCTGTGTATTATCCAAATTCTATGCTTCCCCCTTCAATTCTTGTACTCTTATATCCTCTTCCTTCTTTCCTTTCGTTCACAAAAAGTATCAAAGATGCTTTTGTTTACATACACTCAGTAAACAATGTGCTTAGAGGTTCCAAACCAGCCCTGACAGAAACATCAATGTTAAGTACAAAGGTCTGGAGTGGGAGGTGGGATTTGTAAGAAGCATTAGATATGCCTTCTTTTTTATCATAGGTTAAGTAAATGTGAAGGAAGCCCTGGGAAATTAAGTGCTTTTTGACGGTACTTTCTTCAGAAGATGGAGAGAGGAAAAAGAACTAATGATGTAGCTTCTTATGCAAGAGGCACTTAAGATCAGATCTCTTTATTATTACTCAGCAAGTCTTTCCAATCTTGAAGACATTATCTAGAAGATGTATGGTTCATGGAAATTGAAATTTAGGCAATCTCCAACAAAAGGTCTAGGAAAAGGGAAATACGTAACAAGAAGAAATAAAAGAAGAATCGATAAGGAGGTATTTTTATAGATACAGATAGAAATATCTATGATAACAGTTGAAGGAAAAAAAAAACTATATCAGGGATATAAGTGAAACATTATTATGACTTAGTCCGTGAACAGCCAGATTATTTTATGGCAAAGTATTTTGTCTGATTATATACAACACTGCTAAGTCACTTCAGTCGTGTCCAACTCTTTGTGAAACTCTAAGTGAAACATTATTATGACTTAGTCTGTGAACAGCCAGATTATTTTATGGCAAAGTATTTTGTCTGATTATATACAACACTGCTAAGTCACTTCAGTTGTGTCCGACTCTGTGCGACCGCATAGACAGCAGCCCACCAGGCTCCCCCATCCCTGGGATTCTCCAGGCAAGAACACTGGAGTGGGTTGCCATTTCCTTCTCCAGTGCATGAAAGTGAAAAGTGAAAATGAAGTTGCTCAGTCGTGTCTGACTCTTAGCGACCCCATGGACTGCAGCCTACTAGGCTCCTCCATCCATGGGATTTTCCAGGCAAGAGTACTGGAGTGGGGTGCCATTGCCTTCTCCATATATTCAACACAGTAATGGTATTTATAGTCTAAGTTGAGAAGAGATTCCCTGAGCTTCCCTAATAGCTCAGTAGGTAAAGAATCTGCCTGCAATGTGGGAGAGCTGGCTTTGATCCCTGGGTTGGGAAGATCCCCTGGAGAAGGGAAAGGCTACCCATTCCAGTATTCTGGCCTGGAGAATTCCATGGACTGTATAGTCCATAGGGTTGCAAAGAGTCGGACACAACTGAGAAACTTTCGCTTTGAGAAGAGATTCACTGGAGATTTGCAGACAAAACCCAAGGTGAGGGGATCAAATGATTTAGGAACTAGTAATGTGTCATACTCTTTTCGACCCAGGGGACTGCAGCCCACCAGGCTCCTCTGTCCATGGGATTCTCCAGGCAAGAATACTGGAGTGGATTGCCATTTCCTTCTCCATGGGATCTTCCCAACCCAGGAATCGAACCCAGGTCTCCCACATTGCAGGCAGATGCTTTAACCTCTGAGCCACCAGGAAGCCCGATGAATAGTACTTTTCTTTTCAAGATTTCTGAATAGATCTGTATCTTGATAAAAATGTGTGCTTTCTTTGAAGTCACATCTCACCATAATGGGATTGCATATGTAAAAGTTACCAACAAACTCTACTTCCCTGACAGACAACTAGAACAAAATTTGTTAGTCATTTCTGTTCTCAGTTTTGTCCCTCGAAGTGGCTACTCTAATTGAAATTTCTCTTCTCCTACTTCTGTCCCCAAAGTAATGCTCAGCCCAGGCTTCTGGCACTAAGTCCATACTATAAAAATATTTCCTCCTTTTGCATGAAATCTAGATGTCAGCCTGAGACTCAATTTAATTTTACCATCTTTAAACTTGTGCCTCATACCTAACATCTACTATGTCTTTTGACTTATTTTGGACTCTTATTCTCATGGTAGACCTTGTGTTGGCCAAATGGAAACAGAAGCTTTCACAAGATGAAACTGTTAAACATGTGTTTATGTTGTTGAGTTGTCTGTTATCATAGTCCTTGTTTCGTAGTTTACTGTGGCTGCAACACACTGTATTAATCTAACTGTTAAAATTTTTTGGTTTAAAAAGGTTTAGTGCAGCGTGACTGAGCAATACTTCTTTTCCTTGACATACTGGACACTATAGAAACGTAGGCACGTTTGTCCAAAGTAGGCATTCTTAATTATAGTTATAGTTGTTCATTTACATATTTAATTTAACCATTTGATATTGCTTGGTAGCAATGAAAATTAAATCCCAATTTCCTTACTGGTTGCATGACTTGCCAATGGTAAACCAAAAGTACCAAGGAATATGTGAGAGAATCCATGACAGTATCTCTGCAGCTGTGGCTCTTTATGGAAAGCATTTTGAGAATGCTAAGCACAGATTTTAGCCTCATTTCAAGTACCAAAGCAGAAGCTATACTGACAGTTGAGTCATTAACTTCTTCCAGTCAAAGTAAAGAAAAAAAAATCAGGAAATACGGTTATTTTGTGAATGTTCTTTTTAAGTCTTGAATACGGGACATGTGTTTTATCTCGCTGCATTCAGTTCAGTTCATTTCAGTCGCTCAGTCGTGTCAACTCTGCGACCCCATGAATCGCAGCACACCAGGCCCCCCTGTCCATCACCAACTCCCGGAGTTTACTCAAACTCATATCCATCGAGTCGGTGATGCCATCCAGTCATCTCATCCTCTGTCATCCCCTTCTCCTCCTGCCCCCAAACCCTCCCAGCATCAGAGTCTTTTCCAATGATTCAACTCTTCACATGAGGTGGCCAAAGTACTGGAGTTTCAGCTTCAGCATCAGTCCTTCCAATGAACACCCAGGACTGGTCTCCTTTAGAATGGACTGGTTGAATCTCCTTGCAGTCCAAGGGACTCTCAAGAGTCTTCTCCAACACCACAATTCAAAAGCATCAATTCTTCAGCACTCAGCCTTCTTCACAGTCCAACTCTCACATCCATACATGACCACAGGAAAAACCATAGCCTTGACTAGACGAACCTTTGTTGGCAAAGTAATGTCTCTGCTTTTTAATATACTATCTAGGTTGGTTATAACTTTCCTTCCAAGGAGTAAGTGTCTTTTAATTTCATGGCTGCAGTCACCATCTGCAGTGATTTTGGATCCCCCAAAATAAAGTCTGACACTGCTTCCACTATTTCCCCATCTATTTGCCGTGAAGTGATGGGGCCAGATGCCGTGATCTTATTTTTCTGAATGTTGAGCTTTAAGCCAACCTTTTCACTCTCCTCTTTCACTTTCATCAAGAGGCTCTTTAGTTCCTCTTCACTTTCTGCCATAAGGGTGGTGTCATCTGCATATCTGAGGTTATTGATATTTCTCCCGGCAGTCTTGACTGCAGCTTGTGCTTCCTCCAGCCCAGCGTTTCTCATGATGTACTCTGCATAGAAGTTAAATAAGCAGGGTGACAATATACAGCCTTGACGTACTCCTTTTCCTATTTGGAACCAGTCTGTTGTTCCATGTCCAGTTCTAACTGTTGCTTCCTGACCTGCATACAGGTTTCTCAAGAGGCAGGTAAGGTGGTCTGGTATTCCCTCACTGTATTAGAATAAACAAAATATTTTACTTCTATTTCAAGACTCCTGTTTTATTACTACAACCTATCACTCATTTTTGTTGTTGTTGTTGTTATATTTGTTTGGGGCATCTGTTTCCTACTACTCAGTAAAGTCTAGTCCTGCCCTGTTCTGTGCCATGTAAAGCTCCTGGGCAAGCAGAGACTCACTTCAGAAATGCCAGGCATAATGAGAAAGGGAAAACCACCCTTGGCAACTGCTCCTATAGTGCTCTCTGCAAGGCATGCTCTCAGGCAACTGTGCAGTGAAGCATCTTTGGTGCTGCTATTGGAGAGCATAGCATATAATGATTTCAACAAAGGGGTACCTCTTGTAAGTATAGAGTGCTTCTGAAATGTGTCGTTTGCTTTGAAATACCTCTGTTAGGTAGAAAGGGCAAGCTTTTTTAACTCAATTTTTTTTAGATAAGGAAGCAAACACAAAAATTGTTCGGTGGATTACTAATCACATTTTATTTGTGATTTACCAGGCTACAAAAGTACCTCTGATATATTAACTGTAATACTCACCAACAATTTACTATCAGCTTCTCAGAAGACTGGGAATGGGAGGAAGTAATTATACATTAGTAAAATGTGTCTTTAATAAGGAGACTCTAATTTCAGGTATGTTAAAAGGAGAAGCAGAGAATTGATAAAATTCTGTGCGTTAGCTGGTGCCATGGTTACAGACAGGACTTAAAGAGTTTGTTTAGCTTCCTTTACTTGTTGAAATGACTAGGAATATAAACAATATTCCAATAAATAGAAAAAATAATTAAAATGAATATTCTTTTATTCTAAAAGTAAAATGATCAATGATAAAACTTTTAGAAAATGTTTCAAGGTAAGCTTTGAACTAACTTGTATTTCTTCTTTACTACAATAAACTGTGGAAAATTCTGAAAGAGATTGAAATACCAGACCACCTAACCTGCCTCTTGACAAATCTGCATGCAGGTAAAGAAGCAAGAGTTAGAACTGGACATGGAAAAACAGACTGTTTCCAAATAGGAAAAGGAGTACATCAAGGCTGTATATTGTCACCCTGCTTATTTAACTTATATGCTAAGTATATCACGAGAAAAGCTGGGCTGGAAGAAGCACAAGCTGGAATCAAGATTGCCAGGAGAAATATCAATAACCTCAGATATGCAGATGACACCACCCTTATGGGAGAAAGGGTGAAAGGAGAAAGACCCTCTTGATAAAAGTGAAAGAGGAGAGTGAAAAAGTTGGCTTAAAGCTCCACATTCAGAAAATGAAGATCATGGCATCTGGTCCCATCACTTCGTGGCAAATAGATGGGGAAACAGTAGAAACAGTGGCTCACTTTATTTTTCTGGGCTCCAAAATCACTGCAGATGGTGATTGCAGCCATGAAATTAAAAGATGCTTACTCCTTGGAAGGAAAGTTATGAACAACCTAGACAGCATGTTCAAAAGCAGAGACATTACTTTGTCAACAGAGGTCTGTCCAGTCAAGGCTATGGTTTTTCCACTGGTCATGTATTGATGTGAGAGTTGGACTCTAAAGAAAGCTGAGCGCCAAAGAATTGATGCTTTTGAACTGTGGTGTTGGAGAAGACTCTTAAGATTCCCTTAGACTGCAAGGAGATCCAACCAGTCCATCCTGGGGGAGATCAGTCCTGAGTGTTCATTGGAAGGACTAATGAAGCTGAAACTCCAATACTTTGGCCACCTGACGTTAAGAGCTGACTCATTTCAAAAGACTCTGATGCTGGGAAAGATTGAGGGCAGGAGGAGAAGGAGAAGACAGAGAATGAGATGGTTGGATGGCATCACCAACTCGATGGAAACGGGTTTGGGTGGACTCCAGGAGTTGGTGATGGACAGGGAGGCCTGGCATGCTGCAATTCATGGGCTTGCAAAGAGTCGGACACGACTGAGTGACTAAACTAACTAACATACTGGATAGCTAATATAACAGAATGCCTAAGTACAAATAAAAGTGATAAGTTTTCATAATATTAATCAGTTCAGTTCAGTCGCTCTGTCATGTCCGACTTTTTGCGGCCCCATGAATTGCAGCACACCAGGCCTCCCTGTCCATCACCAACTCCTGGAGTTCACTCAGACTCACGTCCATCGAGTCGGTGATGCCATCCAGCCATCGCATCCTCTGTCGTCCCCTTCTCCTCCTGCCCCCAATACCTCCCAGCATCAGAGTCTTTTCCAATGAGTCAACTCTTTGCATGAGGTGGCCAAAGTTCTGGAGTTTCAGCTTTAGCATCAGTCCT
>NW_011494835.1:10453396-10453877 GCF_000754665.1 Bison bison bison | reverse complement strand
TTTTTTCAGAATTTTCCACAGTTTATTGTGATCCACACAGTCAAAGGCTTTGGCATAGTCAATAAAGCAGAAATAGATGTTTTTCTGGAACTCTCTTGCGTTTTCCATGATCCAGCGGATGTTGGCAATTTGATCTTTGGTTCCTCTGCCTTTTTTTAAAACCAGCTTGAACATCTGGAAGTTCACGGTTCACGTATTGCTGAAGCCTGGCTTGGAGAATTTTGAGCATTACTTTACTAGCGTGTGAGATGAGTACAAATGTGCGGTCGTTTGAGCATTCTTTGGCATTGCCTTTCTTTGGGATTGGAATGAAAACTGACCTTTTCAAGTCCTGCGGCCACTGCTGAGTTTTCCAAATTTGCTGGCAAATTGAGGGCAGCACTTTCACAGCATCATCTTTCAGGATTTGCAATAGCTCAACTGGAATTCCATCACCTCCACTAGCTTTGTCATAGTGATGCTTTCTAAGGCCCACTTGACT
>NW_011494835.1:10452820-10453296 GCF_000754665.1 Bison bison bison | reverse complement strand
AGTCGGTGATGCCATCCAGCCATCGCATCCTCTGTCGTCCCCTTCTCCTCCTGCCCCCAATACCTCCCAGCATCAGAGTCTTTTCCAATGAGTCAACTCTTTGCATGAGGTGGCCAAAGTTCTGGAGTTTCAGCTTTAGCATCAGTCCTTCCAAAGAACACCCAGGACCAATCTCCTTTATAATAGACTGGTTGGATCTCCTTGCAGTCCAAGGGACTCTCAAGAGTCTTCTCCAACACCACAGTTCAAAAGCATCAATTCTTCCATGCTCAGCTTTCTTTATAGTCCAACTCTCACATCCATACATGACCACTGGAAAAACCATAGCCTTGACTAGACAAACCTGTGTTGGCAAAGTAATGTCTCTGTTTTTGAATATGCTATCTAGGTTGGTCATCTTTCCAAGGAGTAAGCATCTTTTAATTTCATGGCTGCAGTCACCATCTGCAGTGATTTTGGAGTCCAGAAAAATAAAG
>NW_011494835.1:10447068-10452428 GCF_000754665.1 Bison bison bison | reverse complement strand
CCATTTCTGTCCTTTATCGAGCCCATCTTTGCATGAAATATTCCCTTGATATCTCTAATTTTCTTGAAGAGATCTCTAGTCTTTCCCATTCTGTTGTTTTCCTCTATTTCTTTGCATTGATCGCTGAGGAAGGCTTTCTTATCTCTTCTTACTATTCCTTGGAACTCTGCATTCAGATGTTTATATCTTTCCTTTTCTCCTTTGCTTTTCACTTCTCTTCTTTTCACAGCTATTTGTGAGGCCTCCCCAAACAGCCATTTTGCTTTTTTGCATTTCTTTTCCATGGGGATGGTCTTGATCCCTCTCCTGTGCAATGTCAGGAACCTCACTCCATAGTTCTTCAGGCACTATATCTTTCAGATCTAGTCCCTTTAAATCTATTCCTCACTTCCACTGTAGAGTCATAAGGGATTTGATTTAGTCATACCTGAATGGTCTAGTGGTTTTCCCTACTTTCTTCAACTTAAGTCTGAATTTGGCAATAAGGAGTTCATGATCTGAGCCACAGTCTTGTTTTTGCTGACTGTATAGAGCTTCTCCATCTTTGGCTGCAAAGAATATAATCAATCTGATTTCGTTGTTGACCCTCTGGTGATGTCCATGTGTAGAGTCTTCTCTTGTGTTGTTGTTTCCTATGACCAATGTGTTCTCTTGGCAAAACTCTGTTAGTTTTTGCCCTGCTTCATTGCATATTCCAAGGCCAAATTTGCCTGTTACTCCAGGTGTTTCTTGACTTCCTATTTTTGCATTCCAGTTCCCTATAATGAAAAGGACATGTTTTTTGGGTGTTAATTCTAAAAGGTCTTGGAGGTCTTCATAGAACCATTTAACTTCAGCTTCTTCAGCATTACTGTTTGGGGCATAGACTTGGATTACTGTGATATTGAATGGTTTGCCTTGGAAATGAACGGAGATCATTCTGTCATTTTTGAAATTGCATCCAAATACTGCATTTCGGACTCTTTTGTTGACCATGATGGCTACTCCATTTCTTCTAAGGGATTCCTGGCTGCAGTAGTAGATATAATGATTATCTGAGTTAAATTCACCCATTCCAGTCCATTTTAGTTCACTGATTCCTAGAATATTGACATTCACTCGTGCCATCTCCTGTTTGACCTCTTCCAATTTGTCTTGATTCATGGACCTAACATTCCAGGTTTGTATGCAATATTGCTCTTTACAGCATTGGACCTTGCTTCTCCCACCAGTCACACCCACAACTATGTATTGTTTTTGCTTTGGCTCCATCCCTTCATTCTTTCTGGAGTTATTTCTCCACTGATCTCCAGTAGCATATTGGGCACCTACCGACCTGGGGAGTTCCTCTTTCAGTATCCTATCATTTTGCCTTTTCATACAGTTCATGGGGTTCTCAAGGCAAGAATACTGCAGTGGTTTGCCATTCCCTTTTCCAGTGGACCACATTCTGTCAGACCTCTCCACCATGATCCTCCCGTCTTGGGTGGCCCCACGCGCATGGCTTAGTTTCATTGAGTTAGACAAGGCTTTGGTCCTAGTGTGATTAGATTGACTAGTTTTCTGTGATTATTGTTTCAGTGTGTCTGCCCTCTAATGACCTCTTGCAACACCTACCATCTTACCTGGGTTTCTCTTATCTTGGACATGGGGTATCTCTTCACGGCTGCTCCAGCAAAGCACAGCCGCTGCTCCTTACCTTGGATGAGGGGTATCTCCTCACAGCCGCCCCTCCTAACCTTCAACGTGGGGTAGCTCCTCTAGGCCCTCCTGCGCCCGCACAGCCACCACTCCTTGGACGTGGGGTTGTTCCTCTCGGCTGCCGCCCCTGACCTCAGACACGGGGTAACTCCTCTTGGCTGCCACCCTTGACCTCGGACATGGGGTAGCTCCTCTCAGCCGCTCTTGCACTGTCGCATAGACTCAGATATAGAGAACAAATTAGTGAATACCAGTAGAGAGAAAGAATGAGGAAGGGGCACATTAGGCATATAGGTTTAATAGATTCAAATTACTATGTACAAAATATATAAGACAAAAACAATATATTGTACAGCACAGGGAATTATAGCCATTGAGAGAGAGAGAGAAGTTGCTCAGTCATGTCCGACTCTTTGCTACCCCATGGACTGTAGCCCACCAGGCTCCTCGATCCATGGGATTTTCCAGGCATGAATACTGGAGTGGGTTGCCATTTCCTTCTCCAGGGGATCTTCAAGACCCAGGGATTGAACCTGGGTCTCCTGCATTATAGGCAGACGCTTTACTGCCCAAGCTACCAGGGAAGCCTGTTTAAGAAAAGAAAAAAAAAAAAACAATATATTGTACAGCACAGGGAATTATAGCCATTATCTTGTAATAACTTTTAATCAAGTATAATCTGTAAAAACACTGAACACAAAGACATTGTGTTTGATAATAATGAATGGTATTCAATACACAAAACTGTTCTTAGTTAAAAGGATTTCATGTAAAAGACATTTTTTCTCCGCCCTGGAGTTTTCATTTTCTTTAATGCAAATAATTCAGTTTATTAAGCACCTACTGTGAACTAGGCATTGCTTCTCAAAGTATTTCATTTAATCCTCTGAACAATTTCTTGAATTTGAGCTTAAAAGGCCAAGTATTTGTCCAAGGATGAAAAGTAAAAAGTTAGTAACTGGCAAAATCAGGATTTGATTTCAGAAATATGCCTCCAGAAGCTAATTTCTCTTCACCTTATTCAGTAAAGTTTTATTTAAATTATATATTTTACAGAATGTAATTTTAAAGGAGACAGAGTTATTACAGAATAAAAATCTTAGAATAAGAGTTTAACAACTCATTTTAATGTGATCTCTGAATTTAAGATATTCAGTAGAAAAACTGGAAAACATGCTGAAAGCTGAATTAATGGTTTGGAAACTGGCAAAATTCTCCACCACTCAAAAGAACCTTATGAAGAACTGGAAATCAGGAGTAAAAGCAACAGGAGAAATGAACATATCCAGGTGTCACACGAGTGTATGTTCCTTCGTTCTTTGTCTCATCACAACAAAGATTTGGAATGACAGACATTAAAGCGCCCTCTGTGTGTCACAGCTCTCGGGTCTTGGATAGACCTTGTTATAGCTCTCAGGTCTTGGATGGACCGTATTATAGCTCTTAGACAAATCACTGTTACAGCTCAGTGTTACAGTTCTATTTTATTTAGAAGATAGCAGGAAAATCCACCTCTGAGGCGTGAGGGCACATCAATCCAAAGATGCGAAGACAAGAGCGCCCCAGCGTGTGATGGAGGTGGGGTGGGGAGAGAGAGAGCTAGCTTTGGCTCCTCTTTTTATATGTTTATCTCTCCCTGGGCCTGTCCTATGTAAACTGGGCCGCTCAGGAGTGTTGTTTGTTTTACCTGAGGTCGTCATTCTGGTCCTCGGACCTTCTTTTGTTCTATTTTTGCAGGCTTTTCCCTTCTTTGTTTTTTAGTCATCGCCATTTTGGATCCCTTTTCCCTATTCTACCTACCTAACATTCCCCCCTCAAGACATGGGAGGCCCAATTCTTTGGGAATAGGGGCGTTGAGGTCTTTCTGGCTACTTCCTGCTGAACTGGGATGGCGAGGGGTATTGGGCCTCTCCCTCTTGCCAGTCTCAAGCCTCAGAGTCCTTATAGCAGTGTCCATCTCAGGGTGTATGATATTTTCCGTAGTCGGCTGTAGTTTTATATCTTTGTTGAACTGGCACTGCATGTTGTAGCTTGTTGACCTGGGCAGAGACAAAACAGGTTAGACAATTGACAGTACATGGAATAATCATAAGCATCATCAGTATAGCACAACAAGGACTAGTAGGGGCATTAGCCAATTTTAAATCCACATCGCCAGGATGGCTCAAGTCCCTCCTTGTTCAGGGATCAGAAGATCTATCTCCTGTCTGTTTTGGAGTACAATCTCTGTCAAGCTGTGTTGGCTCTTTAGAGCTATCTTGAGAAATCTTATCCCCAGAAACCAGATTTTGGGGATGTTCATTAGAATGGCACTCATTTGTAGTCCTGAATAGGTATCTGAGATCTCCCAGGGGCTCACAGGTGTATTGAGTGTCCTCTTCTGTTTTCTTCCATGGCTTGACTCATGAGTAGTGAATCCAGGAGTCATGTCCTGGTACCTTGACTGCTGTGGGGGTAGAAAGTATTACAGGGTAGGGGCCCTTCCATGTGGGCTGGAGTTGAGCCTTTGGGGACCCATCTTTCCAGACTTTAATTAGGACTTGAGTCCCTGGAGCATATAGTGGTGACTCTTTAGAATCTTTTGGGTCCTGTTCATACCCCACAAGTGTATGTCATGTTGGAATTGCCCAGTGGCCATGGTATAAAACTGGAGGGTCTGAACCTCTGGATCTAGGAAGAGGTCATTGACATAAACAAAAGGTCTCCCATATAGCATCTCATAAGGACTAAAACCAACCTGTTCCTTAGGGGCAATAGGGGTGCGGAGGAGAGCTATTGGTAAAGTCTCTTTCCATCCCAGGGAGGTTTCGTGGGTTATCTTTTTTATCACTAATTTTAAGAATTGATTGGCTCTTTCTACTTTCCCTGAAGATTGAGGCCTCCAGGCACAATGGAGATAGTAAGTAATGCCCAGTGTTTTCAAGACCCCTTCTGTAACCTTAGAAGTAAATGATGTCCCATTGTCACTTTGTAATGACCTGGGCAGACCAAATCTTGGAATGATTTCATGGAGCAGTTTTTTTTTTTTTTTACCACCTCCTCAGCCTTTTCAGTCCGGGTGGGAAAGCCTTCAATCTATCCTGTGAATATATCTATCGTGACTAATAGGTATTTATGCCCTTGAGAAACTGGCATCTGGGTGAAGTACATCTGCCAGTCCTCTCCTGGATAGGTCCCACGTCATTGGATGGGCTGGATCAGCTGGGGTCTTCAAGCTCCTTGGGGGTTGTTTAATTGGCAAGTGGGACAAGAGGAGACCACCTGTCTTATAGTTGTTTGGAAGCCTGTTCCTCTAAAGGACCTTTCTAGTAATCTTTGGAGGGACTTTTCTCCTAAATGAGTGGTGGCATGTAAGGAGTTACCAACTTCCATTGGACGTTCCCAGGAAGAAAAAAGGAGGACGTTCCCTCCTTTTGGAATGACCCCACATGATCTTGAAAGCCCTCGCTCTTAGCTTTAAGAGTCTCACCTTCAGTATATGAAGTAGTTTCTGGCAAATTAGTCTGTGTAACTAAGGTGGCAATCCCTATTAGGTCATGGTTCTGTAATGCTACTCTTGTAGCTGCCTGATCAGCTGCTTGGTTCCCTCGTGCCACTTCTGTGCTCTCTTTTTGGTGTCCTTTACAGTGGGAGACTGAAACCTCAGTGGGCAGATGGACTGCCTCCAAGAGTCTAAGAAT
>NW_011494835.1:10420196-10446769 GCF_000754665.1 Bison bison bison | reverse complement strand
AGCACCAGAAAGGCATACTTGGAGTCAGTGTAAATGGCTATTCTTTTTCCTTTTCCCAGCTCTAAAGCTCGAGTCAGGGCTATGAGCTCAGCTAATTGGGCTGAAGTACCTGGTGGCAGAGGCTTAGCCTCTATGGTCTCAAAATTGGAGACTACTGTATATCTGGCTCTTTTTTTTTTCCATCCAAAACAAAGCTGCTTCCATCAGTGTACCAGATTTCCTCAGGATTGGTCAGAGGATCTTCTGACAATCCCTCCCGGGGTTTTGTCCAGTAGTCCAAGGTTTCTAGACAAGAGTGAAAGGGGAGAGAGCCCTCGGGGGTAGGCAGGAGGGTGGCTGGGTTAAGAACCTCACAAGGGGATATAGTGAGGCCTGGATTTTCCATCAGCATTACTTGATATCTGAGGATTCTTTGATCAGACATCCATAAATGGCCTTTCCCATTTAGGAGATGTTTTACTTGGTGGCTGGTGAAAATAGCTAGTTTGCTCCCAAAGGAGAGTTTTAAAGCATCTTCTATCATGAATTCAATAGCTACAAGATTTTGAAGGCAGGGGGGCCAGCCTCGGGTGGTTGGATCGAGCTTCTTGGATAAGTAAGCTACAGGCTGGGGCTCAGATTCCAACCTTTGAGTTAACACTCCCAAGGCTATTCTCTCTCTTTCATGGACATAAAGTTGGAATGCTTTTTCTGGGTCTGGCAACCTCAAGGCAGGTGCCTGAGTTAAGGCCTGTTTTGGTGTAGCCTCTGCCTTGTTTTGGGGAGTTCCCCACATCAATGGGATTGAATCATCTCGTCCCTTTAAGCTTTCATATAAGGGCTGGGCAATTAGACCATAGTTGGGTATCCAGATTCTACAATACCCAGTTAGCCCCAGGAAAGCTCGCAATTGTTTTTGAGTCGTGGGGGAGGGCAACTGGAGGATTCCTTGTACCTGATCAGAGAACAACCTCCTGGACCCGTGTGTAATCTGAACTCCCAGGTAAGTGACCTTTGTCTTGACCATCTGTGCCTTAGCATGGGAGACTTTATATCCCCTTTCTGCCAAGAAGTTTAGAACCTGAATTGTATGTTGTTGAGCACTTTTCTCATCTGGAGAGCAGATTAGTAGGTCATCTATGTATTGTAATATTTTCCCATTAGGTCCCAGGTCCAGATCTAGGAGATCCCAGCTAAGGGCCTGTGCAAACAGGTGGGGGCTATCTCTGAACCCCTGAGGTAATACTGTCCAAGTCATCTGTTGGTGTTTTTCTCCTGGGGCCTCCCATTCAAAGGCAAAAAGATATTGGGATTCTTTAGCCAGTGGTATGCAAAAAAAATGCATCTGTGAGATCTAAGACTGTGAACCACTTGGCACTGGGTGGGATTTTTCCCAAGATTACATAGGGATTGGGTACTGTGGGATGGAGGGGGACTACAGCTTCATTTATGATCTGGAAATCTTGAACCATTCGCCAGGTTCCATCTTTTTTCTTTACTGAGAGGATTGGGGTGTTACATGACGAACTGGTGGGGACCAATAGCCCACAAGCAAGGAATTTATTTATTAAAGGCTGTAGTCCCTCCTGAGCCTCTCTTTTGAGAGGATATTGTTTCTGGTTAGGAAACCGAGTGGGATCTCAGAGGACAATGATGACCGGTTCAGCTTGGTGGGCTCGTCCAGGAATCACCTGGTCCCACACATGGGAGTTAATCTTGTCCTCCCATAGTTTTTGGTC
The DNA here is from genome assembly GCF_000754665.1 of Bison bison bison. Classification (NCBI taxonomy): domain Eukaryota; kingdom Metazoa; phylum Chordata; class Mammalia; order Artiodactyla; family Bovidae; genus Bison; species Bison bison. The sequence goes on along the minus strand of NW_011494835.1, from coordinate 10,445,051 downwards.
CCTCTCTATTGAAAGTGTAATGGGTTCTTCAGTAGTAACCAGGAGCTGTAGAGCTCTAGGGGCTGAAAAACTTCCCATCACAAGGGTGGTCCCCAGTTTAGTGAGTATATCTCTTCCCAATAAGGGAGTAGGACACTCAGAGTCCACCAGAAAGTGGTAGGAAAATATTTGTCCATCCCAACAACAAAGAAGTGCTCGGGTGAATCTTTTAGTAGTTGCTTTTCCTGTAGCACCCAAAATGGTACAGGTTTGGGAGGACAAGGCTCCGGAGTAGGAGATCAAGACAGAGTAGGTAGCTCCTGTGTCAACCAAGAAATTCTTGGACCTACCTGCCCATCCAGTTGCACCCTTGGCTCTAGCCCCGTGATGGTTATCTGTGACAGGCAGGCTGGCTAGAGCAGGCCACTTCAGTCCTCTTGAACTGAGTCCTCGAGAGGGTAGGCTTGGCGCTTGACTTTGAGACTCTTGGGTCCTGAGGGCAGAGTGCTTCCCATTGTCCCAGTTGATGGCATTTGTGGCAAGCTGTTCTAGGAGTCTTGTCACAGTTCGGACACTCTTTGGCCCAATGCCCCGCCTGCCTACAGATCAGGCATTTGTCTCATGCCTTGTCCTTCAAGGACTCGGGGTTTGCCATAGAGCTTCTCTGGAGGGCGGCCAGCATCTGGGCATGCCTTGTCTCTTTCTTTCTCTCCCTCTCCTGGGCCTCCTTCTCCTGTTCTGTGTTATAAAAGGTATTGGTGGCTGTCTGGACCATCTCATCTAAAGAGGCAGCAGGGTCCTGCTGTTGTAGCTGTTGTAACTTAATTCTGATATCTGATGCATATTGGGACAGGAATTTGTCCTTTAAAATCACCTATCCCTCGTAAGAGTCTAAGTCCAGATTGGTAAACTTTTGGAGGGCCTCTTTTAGCCTTTCCAGAAAAGCAATGGGGTTTTCATTGGGCTCCCGAGTTATTGCTATGACTGGGCACAGTCCCACAAATAATAGGCTTCCTTCTGTTTCCATGGGTGGACTTCCTTAGGGGTGAGTCTTTCTGAAGCTTATCCTACCCAGAACTGTTGCAACCTGAGAGCCAGGCGTCCCTGGGTCAGGGTGCAGATCCCCAGGCAGGTTGAGGCATGACAGCCTCCTAGACAAATCCCTGGGCAGGTCAAGGCGTGATGGCCTCCCGAGAATTGGGTCCCCGAGACGACGACCTTCTGGGACCCCTGGGACTAGCGGATCCCCGAGCAGGTTGAGGCGTGACAACCTTTTGAGGACCAGATCCCTAGGCAGGTCAAGGTGTGATGACCTCCTGGGACCCCTGGACTGGAGTTTGGGCATCCCCAAGGTCTCCAGCGTGACCAGTGCTGGGTAGAATTAAGGGGTTTGTAGCTCATTGCTAGTTTGCCCACCATGGACGGGAATAGATATCATGATGTAAGCTCATCCTACCTAGTACTGTTGTAACCTGAAAGCCAGGCGTCCCCAGGTTAGGGTGCAGATCCCCAGGCAGGCTGAGGCGTGACAGCCTCCTAGAGATCAAATCCCTGGGCAGGTCGAGACGTGATGGCCTCCCAAGAATTGGGTCCCTGGGCAGGTTAAGGCATGACGACCTCCTGAGACCCCTGGGACTAGCAGATCCCTGAGCAGGTTGAGGCGTGACAACATTTTGAGGACCAGATCACTAGGCAGGTCAAGGTGTGATGACCTCCTGGGACCCCTGGACTGGAGTTTGGGCATCCCCAATGTCTCCAGCGTGACCAGTGCTGGGTAGGATTAGGGGGTTGGATATTACACAGTATTTCCCTCCCAAGACCAGCTATTTTCTGGTTGTTTCTCCAGAAGATTGTAGAGGCAACCCTGTAGGCCTGGATGGGGCTCAGGAAAAGAGCATGAAACAGGAGGGGATGGGGCAGAGCACAACCTTTGAAAGAATGAAGTAGCACAAGGGTATAAAGTAAACCAATTAAAATCAATTGGGTCCAAGATCACAAGTCAAATTCAAGTAAACCTTAATCCCCAATCTATAAGCCAACACAGTGAAACCTTAATCTCCAATCTATAAGCCAACACACACACACACAGAGGTGGCAGGACAGCTCCAAGGCACAAGGTCAGAAGAGGGAGGACTGGGTGGTTCCCCAAAGGCTGGGATGATCCTCTCACTCATTAGCATATGAATTCACCCTGCTCACAAAACCTAACCAGGCCACATTCCTTAGCCTGTACTCTGTAGAGTGGGGCACTTTTTCTCTGAATCCTAGGAGATCCACCTCTTACTTATCGCTTTGACTCTCAATGAATTTTTGCAATGAGACATCAGAGCCTGAGCTTCATTAGGTCCTGAAGCCAGGCATCCTGGGTTTTGGTCAGGGAAAGAGAGCTGAAGGACAGGAGGAAAAAGCAGTGGGGAAAACGTGCCGGAAAATTTGTTAAATATCTGACCGGTGCTCACAGTTTCATTGGTCTGATCCTTGGCACAAAGAAGAGAAAGGACAGAAGAACCGTCACTGGCTTGTGTAACAGCTACTGGGGCTCAGCAGATAGCACTTCTGGGACATGCTGAGGAGTAGCCTCTCCAAGGTCCCCCAACTGTGCCCACTGCTGCCCTCCTGTTCAAGGGAGGTTCGAGGAAACAAGAAACGAGAGATTGTAAAGGAATTAAGATTTCAGTAGGCAAGTCCCTCCAGCCATAGGAGCGAGGACCTCCTACCTTAACCGGAGGTCTTCTGGAATCTGAGACCGAGCCGCATGAGCTTTGAGTTTGTTTTTCACTGTCCCAGTTTCCAGCACGATGGGCCTTCCCCTGCGCTGGATTTCCTTCACGTTCTGCTTCTACCACTCGCTGAGTTGGGCTCCTGCTGTGCTTGGCCTCTTCCGCCGCCGGGAGGTTGTTTCAGCCAGGTTAAATCTGAGTCAAGGCACCGTAGATGTCACATGAGTGTATGTTCCTCGGTTCTTTGTCTCGTCACAACAAAGATTTGGAGTGACAGACATTAAAGCCGCCTTGGCGTGTTACAGCTCTTGGGTCTTGGATAGACCATGTTATAGCTTTCAGGTCTCAAAAGGACCATGTTAAAGCTCTTAGACAAATCAGTGTTACAGTTCAGTGTTACAGCTCTATTTTATTTAGAAGATAGCAGGAAAATCCATCTCTGAGTTGTGAGGGCACATTGACCCAAAGACGTGAAGAGAAGAATGGCAGGGGGGGGTGGGGGGTTGGGGGAGCTAGCTTTGGCTCCTCTTTTTATATGTTTATCTCTCCCTGGGCCTGTCCTATGTAAATTGGGCCAGCCAGGAGTGTTGTTTGTTTTACCTGAGGTCCTCACTCTGGTCCTCGGACCTTCTTTTGTTGTATTTTTGCAGGCTTTTCCCTTCTTTGTCTTTTAGCCACCGCTATTTTGGACTCCTTTTCCCTATTCTACCTACCTAACACAGGGATTCAATTTGAACGACTGGCATTCTGGAAACCCATTAGAGAAAACACATAAACCATGAAGAGAGTACTCACATTATCTGAAAAACAGCCGAGCTTTTAAGTCATGCCTACCAAGTGTGCGAAGTGTGATTAATCAAAAGAAGATACATTTCCAGACCCCTAGCCTGGTGAAAGTTCCTCAACTCCAAGGATAAACTGAAAAAGTATATAAATTTTATGAGAGTAAAAGGAGTCAACTTTTTGTCCCTCATCTCATCTGCATCAGTGAAGTCTGGAAGATAGCATGAGACTAAACCATGAACTCCTTCTTTTGTCAAAGAAAAAGGGAAAATTAGAAACAAAAAAAAAAAAAAAGGGAAGACGGAAAAAAGAAGCAAGCTAGGTACATACACACATACCTGCCACATGGAGGTATATTTTTCTGAGACAATTTTAAGAGATACACATATTCTAAGAAAATTACTCAAGAAAACCCCACATTTGAATGAAAATGGTATCAGAATATCTAAAAACAGAAGTTAATCAGGGAAGCACAGTTTAAAATAAATCCAGTATAACTCATATTTAGTACAAATTGATAATAGTTTGTGAACAATACTGTTGATATAAGAAGCATTCTGTAAGAAAAAAAAATAACTTGGATTTAAATTCAAAAGTTTATTTAATGAAACTTAAGAGTTTGTGTGCGTTGGGGAAAATGAGGAAATATGTTAGTGGAAGTAAAGACTTATAAAATGTTTGGTTTTTGTATAAATAAATAAACCTATGCTTAAGTGTAATCATTAAAATGATGAAGATAAACACTGAGAAAAAATATATATCTATATATGTATATTTCACACAAAGCAGCTTGAAACTACTGACTAGGGGAAAACAAATTATCAGGTAGAAAAGAAGAAAAGCAAAGGCAATAGGAAGGATATTGAATAATAAAAGTCAACTAGGATAGGAGAAATAAGCTCAAAAGCATTTATTATTAGAATAACTGTAAATAAGTTACAATTTTCTATGAAAAAGCAGTACCTTCAATTGAATTGAAATTTACAGCTCTATCCTGATTTCCAGAGAAATGATACCTATTTGAAAGTTAAAAGGTATAAGAGAAGGACATGGCTAAAGACATACTATGATGTAAATTAAAGTGAAATGTTCTGATGTTATGATAATGAGGGAGCATTAATCTTCATAGAGTGCTTATACTGTTGCAAGAAGTTTATTTTGTGAAAAAATTAAAGCGTCAATTCCTAGGCAGATTGATAAGAAGTCCAGGGTCCCTGAGGAGGAGAAAATGGTCCGGTTCTCAAGAAGGATATAGGGGTCTGAAACTCTCAAGGAGAGGGAAAGGACAAACTTTTTTTCCCCTCTATATCCCTTAGTCTTAGTCACATACAATGTTTTTTTCTTTAAGCCTTGAACTGATGATTACACAACAAAAAATTCAGTTTAAACTCTGTACCAAGGACAAGGATTATATAACAACAATGTATCCTGCTTGAGGACAGTGTCTCCTTCCTGAAAACCTTCTGGCTAATCCTGTTATTTTACAATGTAAATTATGGGAGTGGGTCTAGTAAGATCTTTACAACCTTGAGACATTCTTTTGATTAATTGTAATAACCAATTTAAAAAAGTATATAACTCCCTTGCCAACACCAGCAAGGGGGGCACTACCCGTCCCCCTTCTGATGTCTATGCCAGAAGCTTTCTCAGTCCCTTTTCTTACTTTAATAAAACTCTGCACACAAAAGCTGTTGAGTGATCAAATCTGGTCCCTGGTCCCGAAGCTAAATCTTCTTCAGAGATCAAGAGTCCAACATCGTTCACTGTAAGCTATCCAAAGCTTTATTAGCCTTGTTTCACAGTTGAAAATTATATGGCAGTAATAGTATAGGCAATTTATCTGTTATTTGTATGAATAAGATTTCAATACAAGATTGGACCCACAATTCTTTCTGCTCTTCATTAGACCAAATTTCATTACCTGTGAGTATGGAAAATGTGTACTTCAGTGTTTCCCCGTACTTATTATAGCTAAGCTGTATGTTATGAATAGAAGTATTACCCATTTCTAACCTTTAAATTAACAGCAATACCTGTTAGCTAACACTCACAATTGTCATCAGATATCTATCAGGGTACAGTGATTTAATAGAATAAAAAGAACCAAAACTTATTCAGGTATAAATTGGACTTTCATTCATGACATTGATGGAATTATCTGCCAAGAAGAAAAGGATCAACTGTTTAATAGTGGTGTTTGGTAACTGACTAACCACTTAGGAGAATTCAGAAGTACACTCAAACATCTCAGTTTACATATAAATGTATTTCCATTGTACTGGAGTTCAAAATGTAAAAAATAATTCCACAATCAAGTAAATTAAAGAAGATTGGATGGAAACATCCAGGTATTTTCATAATTTGGAAGCAGATATGCTCTTATTCCCAGAGTCTATAAAGATAAAGGAATTGAACTACATTGTTACACAAAAATGTTGAATTCTCTAAGAATACAAAAATAAACTAGAAGGGGATCCTGACAACATCCTGAGCAGGAAATACCAGATTTTTTTTTTTTTTCTCTTAAACAAAATGATTCTAAAACGTCTGGGAAAACCATAAACAAACAAACATCACAGTAGACAGAGGATGTACTCAAACATTTCAGAGAAACAAAAATGTGAAAGCTCAATAAACAGGTTGTGTTTCTTCAAGGAGCAACCAGCAACCCAGGTTCCCTCCCTGAGTGGGCCTCCTTGCTTGGGGGTATAATGCTCTGTGGCCATCATCTTGACATTCTTAATGATTTTACCTTTTTTTTTTTTTTGAATTCAGAGAAAACATTTAGAACATGTACCCTGGCTCTGGTGAGGTCCAGCCTCTTTCCACCTTCCTGCCCCCTGCTACTTCCCTGGGATGGGTTCCTCCCCTCTCTGCTGGGGACAGAGATCAGTTTGTGTGCCTGGGAGGGCCCCTTTTCCCCGTTGCCCTGTGAAGACCAGGGCCTTCACTGGGCATACTGTGTGGGATCTGCAGGTCAGGCACTTGCTGTAGGGGGTCTGGACAGGGCCAGGATGGGTGAGCCCACCTTGGCTGCCTGCCTACTGCTGCTTCTGTGAGTTATTTGGCTGGCCTCTTTGCCCATCTGCAGCCAGGTACCATGTGTGCCCAAGGGTGAGGTCTTCAATCCCTTGGAAGTTACCATCAACAGTGGGTTTCAGGGCTGTCCTCTGAGAAGGGGAAATTGCCTTTTCAAATCCCAGCTGGGGCCTTGCATTTTCATTTCATCTCAGGTCCTACCAATCATGAGCTGGTCCTACTCACTATTGGTCACAGTTAGGAATAAAACAACAGTGTTATTCTCATCAGACTGACCAATAAATGAAGAGGTAGCATTCAGCAATGATGAAATAACAAAGAAATGAGTTCTCATTTCCATTCTGCTGGTGAGACTGTACAACATCATCTACAGTACTTTTGTTTCAAATTTTATGCTGCCTCAGTAATCCTACCTTGGGGAATTTTTCAGATGTTAAGTCAAAATATTATTAAATATTATTAAGTCAAAATAAATAGTATTATGTCAAAATACATTTCAAAGATATCTATTGCATCATCATTTATGGAAGCAAAAATTGGGCAAAATTGGCATTTACACCCAAAAAGGAATGATTAAATTGGTTCATTCAAACTATGGAATACTGGGAAACTAATAATAAAACAAAGTATGTGTGGCTACAACAATCAAGTGAAAAATGGTACAAAATGATATGTTTTGTATATAATTTCATATTGTTAAAAATTTTTATTACAATAACCAATGGATATGTATATATGTATTGAAAGAGGAAAATAACTTGAACTGATTTGTACTAAATTGACAAAGGTGGTTAAATCTGTGGAGAAAGGGGTAAGCTGAGGAAGGAAGACACTAATGATTTTAAATTTCCTATCATTTAATTTCCCATTTCAGAGAAGGCAATGGCACCCCACTCCAGTACTCTTGCCTGGAAAAGCCTATGGACGGAGGAGCCTGGTGGGCTGAAGTCCATGGGGTTGCTAAGAGTGGGACACGACTGAGCGACTTAGCAGCAGCCTCAGCAGCAGCAATTTCCCATTTAAAAGGCATGAATCTATTTTATATTTATCTTTGTAAATCATATGAATGAAATTGCACATGTATGTGTGTGGATTTTAATGAATGCATATTTATGTACACACATAAGGATATGATGTACTTTCACACACATACAGAAGAGACACAAATCCCTAAGAATCTGAAAGTCTTCTAATTGTATAGGAATTAAAGGTTACACCCAAATCTATATCTTTTTTGAGAGCAGACTAATTACAACAGCAAGCAAATTATAGTCTGTACTTTGATAAAATCTGTGATCTGATTTTAAATATTCAACAGGGCATTGCATTTAAGAAAACAGAGAAAGATAGGCAAACACTTTCCTTGTATCCCTTTGCTAGGACTAAAGTGTTGATTTTACAATTCTCTGGAAGAAAATCCAGATTTTGCTGACTTTGTTGATTTTATATATGTCTGTTGGTGGTATACTAACATACTGACCTAAATCCTCAGTCTCGCTTGTGCCCCATTTCTTTAGTTTGACTCTAAATTGCTAAGTCCAAGAATAGCATCTCCTTCATCTTAGTCTATTCTAGGGCTGTCTTTGACTTTCTTACCTTAAAAGAAATCCCTATTTTCCTAGATTAAAGACTGTATCCAGTCTTTAATGTCTTAGGCATTGTCCACAGATGCTGACCTCCTTTTCCTATCTTTAACTACTATTTTGAGGGAATATTTCAGAGTCTTCCAGAAAATGGCTAACCCAGTCATTCTATAAGGGAAGAAAAAGCAATATTCTTTACACTAAAATCAGGGGAAATAAAATGTCCCTATAAATTCACCTCTATGCCTTCAAAGCTATATTTCTTAGACTGATTTAGTGATACCCTTTCCTGAATTATTTTGCTAGGGTTGGGGATAAGTTCTTCAGTTATTCTATCCATTATTATTAGAGAAAGCACATCTTACACGGCAAAATATGATCCAAATAGCACTTATTGCTGTTATGATTATTATATGTGACTTGGGGGCCTGTAAAATAAATATGCTGCCTCTCTCCCATCCTCCACTGAGCTGTGCATCAGGTTTGTTACATGACAAATTTAAATCCATGTCAAAGTTTTGACTACTATGTAAATTTTGACATCATGTTAAATAAATCACACACAGAAGGCAGAACGCTGTTTTATTACCTACCGATCCTTACTTTGCACACATCACACAATGCCCTGGGCTATAAAATAACGTATAATTATGAAGCATAGAATCAAGGATGTCCTCAGATGCTGATGTTGTTTACAGAAGAATTTTTTAAGTTTGTTTATTGTTGTAAAGATTCAGTGGTGCTTTCCCTCTCCCTGTCATGACATCCACCCTAAAAGTTAGCAACACAAAATTCCTTCTACTTTATTGCAGGTGCAACACTTAGTAGTGTTTTCAAAGAAAACTAAGCTTTCTATATACACAGAAATAATATTTATATAAAGACATTACTTCTGTTTAAGTAGTTAGCCTTATTGGGAGTTGTGGGAGGCTAGACTTTCCTGTTGAAAATGCATGCATGTGTGTATGTGTGTACATGGGTGTGTGTGTGTGTGTGTGTGTGCGCACGCGCCTGTGTATGTGTGTCGAGCCAGGGCCCTCTAACATGAGATTTTCAGAAGAAATTATTTTTTTTTTTCATGTTGCTTTATTCCATTAAGTGTGTAAATCACTAGTCTACATTCTGTTCTATTAAGCTTGGTGATTCACCACACTTATTCACTTGCCCTCAATCCTTCTCCTTCTTTTCTCCATTAGTATTAACTGGAACCTGCTTTCTAAATCTGAACAATTAAAGAAGCATAGTTAATCTTCTTAGAAGCTAAATGTAAAATGACAAAGTATGTGGTAACATCCTTTTAGCACTCCATTTATTCCAATGTAATTTCTGAAGTAGGAAAATAATTCCACAGTTCATTTAATTAATGTATAACAAGTGAGATAGATTGATAGCTGAAAAAATTCTCTCCCCACACACACACAAAAATCTAGAGTTGTTATAAAACTGTTTTTAAGAAGAGTTTTAGAATATTCTATTGTCCAGAAATGCTGGGCTTTATGACTCACAGGCTGGAATCAAGATTGCTGGGAGAAATATCAATAACCTCATGTGCAGATGATACCCCTTTAATGACAGAAAGGAAGAGGAAATAAAGAGCCTCTTGTTGAGGGTAAAATAGAGTGAAAAAGTTGGCTTAAAACTCAATGTTGGAAAAACAAAATCATGGCATCCATGATGGGCATCCAGTCTCATCACTTCATGACAAAGTTGGGGGAAAAGTAGAAATAGTTAAGGATTTTATTTTCTTGGGCTCCAAAAGAACTATGGATGATGACTGTAGCCACAAAATTAAAAGAAGCTTGCTCCTTGGAAGAAAAGCTATGACAAACCTAGACAGTGTATTAAAAAGCACATACATCACTTTGCCAACAAAGGTCTGTATAGTCAAAGCTATGATTTTTTCAGTAGTCATGTATGGGTGTGAGCGTTGGGCCATAAAGAAGGCTGAACACCAAAAAAAAAAAAAAAAGTTTTTGAATTGTGATGCGGAAGAAGGCTCTTAAGGAGATCAAATCAGTCAATCCTAAAGGAAATGAATGCTGAATATGCATTGGCAGGACTGATGCTGTAGCTGAAGCTACAATACCTTATTCACCTGGTGTTAAGAGCTGACTCTGGCAATGACCCTGATGCTGGCAAGGATTGAGGAGAAGGGGATGACAGTGGATGAGATGGTTGGTGGCATCACTGATTCAATGGACATGAGTTTGAGCAAACTCTGGGAGATGGTGAAGGATAGGGAAACCTGGCATGCTGCTCTTCATGGGGTCACAAAGAAATAGACACGGATAACAGACTGAACAACAGCATTGTTCAGAAAGCACCTATAAGGAAGAGAGCTGCCTACCCCTCTGCTATTGTTTCTTTGAACTGGAAAATACTTTGACAATCAAAAGCAATTAATGCAGCATCCGTACCTTCTTTCTCCCCTTCTTGTCTCCCCATGATAAATGCTTCCTTTTCCCTTGATAGATTTCTATTTTATTGAATCCCTTTATTTTATAGTATCTGAAAAGACAATTTTTCTTGAATTCATATATGATGTGACTGTCAAGAGAAGGATTCTCTGGTAAATTTGAAGACATAACAGGTATGTTATTGATATACTAAACCACAGTTTACTGACGTCATATTTAGAACTTGGTTCTTTTCCTAAGATTTTAAATTTTTGAATAGTGTTCATTTCATCTATAGAAATCTTGGGGTCATATAATTTCAGATATAATCACTCATCTTACTTGAGAAGATTTTCAGATATTTTTGATTTTTAATGTGTGAAAGTTCAGTGAAAATGTTAAGGTCCTTTAAGAGGTAACGCACATGGTAAAGTCTTTAAATTTCTCAAAATAATTTCCCCAATACAATTATGAGAAGACTAATGTTTAAGGTTATAGTTTAAATTTTCTCATATCATCAGATGCATCAACAAAAAAGTTCATAGTATCAAGGTATTTAAGGAACAGTCATCATTTTTGCATAAATATATGATCATATGAAATCACTGTAAACAGAACTTTGCCTTTTAAGGTTTTCCCTCTGAGGTTAAATTTATAAGGTTTCAGCCTGGAGTTCCCAAGAAGCTTGAGGTATTTTTATAAAACAATAAATTACTAAAATAATATTCATTTTGGTAATGGGAATAAAATAACAAAATTAAAAATGAAAGAGTTACAGGAAATCACCCTAGACATCATCTAAAACAAGTCTGCAGGGCTGCCTCAGATCTGTAAAATGTTATTACTTTTACCCCATATGTGTTCATATGTATGTGTGTGTGTGTGTGTGTGTTATAGTCATATATTATACTCATGTATTTTTGTTCAGCCTAATCTCTCTTCTAGTTTTAATAATTATTAAAAAAATTGCTTATTTTCTTTCCTCACTTAATAGACCATTTTGCATATCCCCAATGGAAATATACTGTTATAGATACTGAGTTTGACAGATAATTTAACTGAGTTATTCTGTTAATTAATTAATCACAAAATCTAGTGAGAAAGAAAGCTGTTTATTTTATGTCCAGAAATTCCTTGAATATGTTGGATTTCCTGTATAAAAATTTAAATAATTTCATGTATCTCTGATTATTAATCCAATAAACATACCAATCTCATTTACTGAATATCCATTAACTACAAGGAAAATGTGAGTTACTTGTCTTATTTGTAGGAGACAACTCCAGGTCATATAGGCTTAAGAGTTCCTCTGTGTCCTTGATAGTTGGCTTGTAAAAATCAGATAATTCAATATAAGTGGATATGCTGTGTCACTGGGTTTCAAACTAATAGGAATAGGAAAGAGAAGAGGTAATGGAAAGAAATGATTAAAAAAAAAAAAAAACACACACACACACCTCTATAGAAGAAAGGTCTGCGTCAAGGAGCCTTGGCAGTGAACCAACAAGAAATCTACAAGGGCTCGTTGAGTCATGGCTTTCCAGATTTGGTAGTTCATGTTAATTCATGCATTCATTCATTCAACAGCTACTTATTAAATGCCTACTTTGTGATAGGTACTATGCCCCCGTGCCCTCCACTCTCCTCACTACCTCCTCCCAAATCCCAGAAGTCCATTGTCTTATATAATTTTCACATAGACAAATTCATTCTGACAGTCTCATTGCATTTATTTCATTCAGGTTCAACATGTCTGGGTTTTATTTTTATAAGTTGTGAGAGATATAGTTGAAATTAGAGCAAAGAAAGAAAGAAAGGGCTATAGGTTTGAATTATTTGGCGGGGGGATGGTGGAGGTGGGGAAATAGCAGCCTCAAAAAGAAAATTAGAAAGTTAGAGGGAACACAAACTCCAAAACATAAAAGAATACTCTGAGATACAGAGAATGTCCTGAGAATTTAGGGCTTCCCAGGTGGCGCTAGTGCTAAAGAACCCATCTGCCAGCGCAGGAGACATTCGAGGTGTGGGTTTGATCCCTGGGTCAGGAAGATGCCCTGGAGAGGGGAATGGCTATTCACTCCAGTATTCTTTCCTGGAGAATCTCATGGACAGAGTAGCCTAGCAGGCTTCAGTCCATGGGGTCACAAAGAGCCAGACACGACTGAAGTGACTGAGCAAGAGCAAGATAGGAATTTTTAATCTTGATTCCAGTTAAAACTATAAGTTATATCTCAAGTCTGGTTAATATTTTTGGTTTACTTTTACAAAAGAATAGAAATCTTTCTTCTGTACTAACTATAATATATAAAATTCACTATGAGAAGAATATGCATGTATGCATGCATCCTAAGTTGCTTCAATCATGTCTGAATGACAGAATAAGTAAAATCATAAATAACAAAATAAACAGTATTCAAGAAATTCTTCTTGTAGAAGTTTTAATTGGCCTCTTTTTTTTTTTTTTCCTTTGTCTTCCCTGCAATTAAGTTATATTATCCCTATCAGGTTCCTCTCTCCTCAGGATTCTCCAGGCAAGAATACCAAAGTGATTAGCCATTCCCTTCTCCAGGAGATCTTCCCAACCCAGGGATTGAACCCAGGTCTCCCGCATTGCAGGCAGATTCTTCACCCTCTGAGTCACCAAGCCCCATCATTATCTTTTCTACAAGTCTTTCATACATATACATTTTAGATTATCTCTAACAGCAACATTGTCTTTAAAAGTAAGAGCATGAATATGAATATTCATAAGTACTTATTTTATAGTTTGAGATGAGGCTTCTGGAGTCAGACTGTGTGTCTAAATCCTGGCTCCACTTGAGCACATGACTTGCCTATTCTAGTCCTCAAATTCATGCTCTATGAAATGTAGAGAATCTCAGACTCTGCCTCATGGGGTTACTGGGAGGATCAGTAGAATTCTTACCATAGCACATGGCTAGTTGCTAAAATATTACTACTATAATTACTGTTTATTATACTGTTGACATTTTCTACAAATTAATTTGATAAATACAATATTATTTTCAATTTTATCATTTGAACAAATTAACATGTATTTGTTGAACAGACATATCTGTGCATACCATTAAATGTGCATACTAGGAAAATAACTTAAAAATCATAATATGTTTTACTTGTCGTTAAGAAACCAATACATATGGTAAAGGTAAGGGTTCAATTTTATATTCTTTTAGAAGGGTAGTCACTTTGTGTCAGCACCATTTGCTTCACTTTGGCCAAAATCTTGTTTATTTAGTTACAATGTCTTTATGCTGTCTTCTGCCATCAGACAATTTTTTTCTTTTCCTGACTCTTCTCTTAAAATTTCTTGACTAGTCCCAGGTAGTATTTGTTATTTAAAACATGAGACATACTAATACAAAGAAAAATATCACTAAATCCAATTCCCCCCTTACATCACTTTTGTGTTTCTAATTGGATCTGTATTTGTATAATCTTATGGAGAGCCAATCTATGTGTGGTAAATATTATTTCCATATAAGAGAGATACATGGCCTTTCCATGCATTCAAATAATATTTTACATTTGATGAGATTAAATAGCTTGTTTCTTCTAAGCTTTTTGCTTCTCTAACTTTATTTTTAAATTTTAATGTTTATATGTTGCACTTACATAATTAGATTTATACTCCTTTTTCCTTTTCTAAGAATAATGCTAGTACTGCTAATAAAGAGTTTGTATAAGATATATTGCTAAACTTTGGTACTTGAAGGACAGCAAGACTCAGTTTGTAATAAGGTAAGGTGAAGGTGAAGTTGCTCAGTCATGTCCGACTCTTAGCGACCCCATGGACTGTAGCCTACCAGGCTCTTCCGTCCATGGGATTTTCCAGGCAAGAGTACTGGAGTGGGTTGCCATTTCCTTCTCCAGAGGATCTTCCCGACCCAGGGATAGAACCCAGGTATCCTGCATTGTAGGCAGACGCTTTACTGTCTGAGCCACCGGGGAAGTCTTTATTTTGCATTTATTTTTTTCTGTTTTTTGTTTTTTTTTTAATATAAATTTATTTATTTTAATTGGAGGTTAATTACTTTACAATATTGTATTGGTTTTGCCATACATCAACATGAATCCACCACGGGTATACACGTGTTCCCCATCCTGAACCCTGCTCCCACCTCCCTCCCCGTAGGGTTAGGGACTCCTCCTCTGGGTCATCCCAGTGCACCAGCCCCAAGCATCCTGTATCCTGCATTGAACCTGGACTGGCGATTCGTTTCATATATGATATTATACATGTTTCATTGCGATTCTCCCAAATCTTCCCACCCTCTCCCTCTCCCACAGAGTCCAACAGACTGTTCTATACATCTGTGTCTCTTTTGCTGTCTCACATACAGGGTTATCATTACCATCTTTCTAAATTCCATATATATGTTAGTATACTGTATTGGTGTTTTTCTTTCTGACTTACTTCACTCTGTATAATAGGCTCCAGTTTCATCCACCTCATTAGAACAGATTCAAATGTATTCTTTTTAATGGCTGAGTAATACTCCATTGTGTATATGTACCACTGCTTTCTTATCCATTCATCTGCTGATGGACATCTAGGTTGCTTCCATGTCCTGGCTATTATAAACAGTGTTGTGATGAACATTTGGGTACACGTGTCTCTTTCAATTCTGGTTTCCTTGGTGTGTATGCCCAGCAGTGGGATTGCTGGGTCATAAGGCAGTTCTATTTCCAGTTTTTTAAGGAATCTCCACACTGTTCTCCATAGTGGATATACCAGTTTGCATTCCCACCAACAGTCTAAGAGGGTTCCCTTTTCTCCACACCCTCTCCAGCATTTATTGCTTGTAGACTTTCGGATCGCAGCCATTCTGACTGGTGTGAAATGGTACCTCACAGTGGTTTTGATTTGCATTTCTGTGATAAAGAGTGATGTTGAGCATCTTTTCATGTGTTTGTTAGCCATCTGTATGTCTTCTTTGGAGAAATGTCTGTTTAGTTCTTTGGTCCACTTTTGGATTGGGTCGTTTATTTCTCTGGAATTGAGCTGCAGGAGTTGCTTGTATATTTTTGAGATTAGTTGTTTGTCAGTTGCTTCATTTGCTATTATTTTCTCACATTCTGAAGGCTGTCTTTTCACCTTGCTTATAGTCTCCTTTGTTGTGCAGAAGCATTTAATTTTAATTAGGTCCCATTTGCTTATTTTTTGCTTTTATTTCCAATATTCTGGGAGGTGGGTCATAGAGGATCCTGCTGTGGTTTATGTCGGAGAGTGTTTTGCCTATGTTCTCCTCTAGGAGTTTTATAGTTTCTGGTCTTACATTTAGATCTTTATTCCATTTTGAGTTTATTTTTGTGTATGGTGTTAGAAAGTGTTCTAGTTTCATTCTTTTACAAGTGGTTGACCAGTTTTCCCAGCACCACTTGTTAAAGAGATTGTCTTTAATCCATTGTATATTCTTGCCTCCTTTGTCAAAGATAAGGTGTCCATATGTGCATCGATTTATCTCTGGGCTTTCTATTTTGTTCCATTGATCTATATTTCTGTCTTTGTGCCAGTACCATACTGTCTTGATGACTGTGGCTTTGTAGTAGAGCCTGAAGTCAGGCAGATTGATTCCTCTAGTTCCATTCTTCTTTCTCAAGATTGCTTTGGCTATTTGAGGTTTTTTGTCTTTCCATACAAATTGTGAAATTATTTGTTCTAGCTCTGTGAAAAATACCATTGGTAGCTTGATAGGGATTGCATTGAATCTATAAATAATCTTATTTACAGAAATACTAGGCCTGGCGTGCTGCAGTCCATGGGGGTCACAAAGAGTTGAACACGACTGGGTGACTGAGCAACAACAGCAACAGAAATACTATTTCTTCCAAATAGTATTCTTATTTTTACAGTCACACTGTAGGATTGTACTTAACTCATTTAACTGAATCAACAATTAAGCTCACTTTGTTCAGCCACATTAAATAGAGATGTTATTTTTATGTATCTTTTTCCATCTCCTACCATATTTTTCAATATGGCATTCTCCCAAGAAAAGAAAATAAGGAAAACTGCTTCTCAAATATTTTCTACCCTAGAAAATACCTACCTAGATGTTCCATAATGATGCCATCTACTAATTACTTTTTACTTTCACAATTTTCTTTGATGACTTAAAATTAAATAATTGGAGAGTGGTTGACACTATATGCCAAATACTGCTGTATCCTTGTAGCTTATAAAGTTGAGTAAGCCAGGCATACTCTCTGCCTTCAGAAATCTGAGCATCTACAGGAGACAATGGTACTCTTTGTAAAATGCTATTAAAACTTCCTGTCTATATACACTTAAATGGCTTCTGAATTGAATTACAGACCTTTTTATATCTGGTCAATTAATGATCATAGTAACTAAAAATGAAATTATTACACATTAATAAAGAGCTAAGTAGGTCACAGATAAAGAAATTTGTGTCTATGAGGCTATGATTATGTGTTTGATCACCACACTTGGTTTACTTTACCCTTTATCCATGATTTTATCCTAAACACGTAAAACTATGCAGTTTTGCAAATATGATTATGCCAGATATCATGAATGTTTCTACATACATCCCCATTTTGGAGAAATATTTTTAAAATTGGTCAGTAGCATTCTCTGGATCTACAAAGGCCAAGACCTTTTCTTCAAATAAGCATTTTTAAAAGATATATTGCCATGAGACATTTGGTTTTTTGTGGTTAAGGTACATGCCATGTTAATATTTGTTTATGATCTCATCATTTTACAATATCTGTTGCAGGTAAATTTTGTAGAAAAATGCCTTCTTCCAACTTAGCAATAAGCAACCTGTCCTAGATAGAATTGTCATCTCTAACTTTGCTTTTCCAATGATGCATTTTATTGCAAAACTAAATATTTTATGGGAAATAGATGGGGAAACAGTGGAAACAGTGTCAGACTTTATTTTTGGGGGCTACAAAATCACTGCAGATGGTGATTTCAGGCATGAAATTAAAAGACACTTACCCCTTAGAAGGAAAGTTATGACCAACCTAGATAGCATATTCAAAAGCAGAGACATTACTTTGCCAACAAAGGTCCGTCTAGTCAAGGCTATGGTTTTTCCAGTGGTCATGTATGGATGTGAGAGTTGGACTTTGAAGAAAGCTGAGCACCAAAGAATTGATGCTTTTGAACTGTGGTGTTGGAGAAGACTCTTGAGAGTCCCTTGGACTGCAAGGAGATCCAACCAGTCCATCCTATAGGAAATCAGTCCTGGGTGTTCACTGGAAGGACTGATGCTAAAGCTGAAACTCCAGTACTTTGGCCACCTCATGCGAAGAGTTGACTCATTGGAAAAGACCCTGATGCTGGGAGGGATTGGGGGAAGGAGGAGAAGGGGACAACAGAGGATGAGATGGCTGGATGACATCATCGACTTGATGGACATGAGTTTGAGTGAACTCCAGGAGTTGGTGATGGACAGGGAGGCCTGGTGTGCTGTGATTCATGGGGTTGCAAAGAGTCAGACATGACTGAGTGATTGAACTGAACTGAACTGAACTGAAATGTTTTATCAGTGTAAGAACAGTAATTTAATTTAATAAATATATCTGTATTCACTAGGCAGTCAGTATCCTCAATTATGATATATAAACTCAGTCAATAAATTAAAAATATTTAGAATATAGGATCTTCAGTACCATCTTTCTAAATTCCTCATATATGTGTTAATATACATTATTTGTGTTTCTCTTTCTGACTTACTTCACTATGTATAATAGACTCCAGGTTCAACTGCCTCATCAGAACTGATTCAAATGCATTCATTTTTATAGCTGAGTAATATTCCATTTTATATATGTACCACAACTTTCTTATTCATTCATTGGCTGATGAACATCCTTTCATCTATCAATGGGCATCTAGGTTACTTCCATGTTCTAGCTATTGTAAGTAGTGCTACAATGGACATTGGGGTACATGTGTCTCTTTCAATTCTAATTTCCTTGGGTGTATGCCCAACAATGGGATTGCTGGGTCGTAAGGCAGTTCTGTTCCCAGTTTTTTAAGGAATCTCCACACTATTCTTCATAGTGGCTGTACCAGTCTGCATTCCCACCAACAGTGTTAAAAGGGTTCCCTTTTCTCCACACTGTCCCAGCATTTATTGTTTGTACATTTTTTGATGATGGTGCTTCTGACCAGTGTGAGATGATATCTCATTGTGGTTTTGATTTGCATTTCTCTGATAATGAGTGATGTTGAGCATCTTTTCATGCATTTATTAGCCATCTGTATGTCTTCTTTGGAGAAATGCCCATGTTTTTATTGGGTTATTTGTTTTTCTGGTATTGAGCTACATGAACTGCTTGTATATTTTGAAGATTAATTCTTTATAAGTTGTTTCATTTCCTGTTATTTTCTCCCATTCTGAGGGCTATCTTTTCACCTTGCTTATAGTTTCCTTCATAGTGCAAAAGCTTTTAAGTTTAATTAGGTCCCATTTGTTTATTTTTTATTTTATTTCCATTACTCTGGGAGGTGGGTCATAGATGATCTTGCTGTGATGCAGTGCAGCAAAGGAGACACAGATGTAAACAACGGACTTTTGGACTCAGTGGGAGAAGACGAAGGTGGGATGATTTGAGAAAATAGCATTGAAACATGTCCATTATCATTTGTAAAATAGATGGCCAGTGCAAGCTTGATGCATGAATCAGGGCACCCAAAGCCAGTGCTCTGGGACAACCTGGAAGGGTAGAGAGGGGAGGGAGGTGGCAGGGGAACTCAGGATGGGGGGTACACATGTATACCTGTGTCCAATTCATGTTGATGTATGGCAAAAACCATCACAATATTGAACATAACAATAGAAGTGTTCCCCATCCAGAATGGGAACACATGTGCGCCCGTGGCTGATTCATGTGGATGTTTGGCAAAAACCACTACAATATTGTAAAGTAATTAGCCTCCAATTAAAATTAATAAATTAATTTAAAAATAAATAAATAAAAATTAAAAAAAGATAACAGAAGTGTTATATAATATGTTTTTAAAGTTTGATATTAAAAGGTTGGCAAAAAAAGATCATAGGGTGAATATTTTATTAATAGATACCACAAAAAGATTTAGAAAGGTAATAGAGGATCAATGAATGCATTGATGATTTTGTATCTACTATGATATATAAGATTGCTCCTTTTATAGAAATCACTTACTCTGTTCAAGTTTCTGCTTTCCCTCCCTCTCAAATCTCTTGTGAGTTCCACCATCTGTTTTTAAAAGAGCAATATACCTGTCTAGCCTCCAGCTGTTTTGCCTGTGACTCAAGCAATCAGATGAAACATTCAGTAAATTGACAGAAACGGCAGTTCTTTTTGTTCCTTAGCCCCCTCCCCAGAAACAGCATTTTAACTCTCTCCATTTCAAAGCAGTAAGCCAGTTTTCTTAGGATGTGGCTTGTCAACCTAACAGCTCTGTGTAGAGGACCTGAAAGTGAGTGGCTTGCAGAAGCTGAGAACAATGTCTGGCTGTTAGACAGCAAGAAAACAAGGACTTGAGTCTTACAGGAGCAAGGGACTGGATTCTCCCAACCCAAACACATTCCTTTCCCCAGAGCCTCTGTGTGTTATTGGGCATTTACATTGTTTAGGGTTTATAAGTTTTTAAGAGTGTTGTTTCTGAAGAAAGACTACTTACATTTGTATTTCTATTATGAGCTTGCGGTGTGACTTTGGGAAAGTCATTTAACATTCCTGTGCTTCACTTTCTACAAGGGTAAAATGGGTCTAACAATAGTATTTAATTTATAGGGTTACTGTGTAAATTAAATTAGTTATTACGTTAAAAATTTAGAAGAATTCCTGACATATAGAAGAGTTTTCAATAAATATTATCTATTTATATGGTATACCATATTTTTAGTTTTTACAACTGTTAACACAGATGCCTAGATTAGAAATGTAGTGACAAATAATTAAATCACTAAGAACAAAATCATTTTCAATTACAAAAGGTAGCAAATTATAACTTATAGAGAAACTTGAAAATGATGTAAACCTTTTTCCCCCAGCGGGGAGGGAACAATTTGCAAAAATGGCTAGTACTTGACTTATCCTACACTGTCAGAACTTGGATAATATTTGAAATCTTGCTTTATTCAAACTGAGACCAATTTAGAGTTCTTAATTTCTATGGCTCAAATAATCTCTCAATTGGAGAAGGCAATGGCACCCCACTCCAGCACTCTTGCCTGGAAAATCCCATGGACGGAGGAGGCTGGTAGGCTGCAGACCATGGGGTTGCGACAGAGCGACTTCACTTTCATTTTTCACTTTCATGCATTGGAGAAGGAAATGGCAACCCACTCCAGTGTTCTTGCCTGAAGAATCCCAGGGACGGGGGAGCCTGATGGGCTGCCGTCTGTAGGGTCGCACAGAGTCGGACATGACTGAAACGACTTAGCAGGAGCTGCAGCAGCAGCAGCAATTTGCCTATACTGAATCATTTTAAATTATTATTACAAACTATTAGAAGAGAGGTGACATAAACCCCTCAATAGATTAAAAAACGGTGGCACACTTACTGCTGTAAAGTTATGAATCAATACGATGCCAAGTACAAATATAAATACTAATTCCCTAGGGAATAAGAAGGAGCTGTTACTGCCCCTGCAAACCCTCATTAGCTAGAATTGTTCTCTAACTTGGGATTTTGTTAAAATGCAGATGCTGAATCAGCAGTTCTGGCGTGGAACCCAAGCCTCTGCATCTACAATAATGCCCCCAGTGATATACTCGTCTTTGACCCATAGACCCTCTTTGAAGGCAAAGGGGTGAGTGGAGCGTCACTATTGCTCACAAGAACAGCACGTTCACGTGGCCCATTTACCATAAACCAAGGACTTTAATTTGAACTTAATTTCTCTAACAGTTTGCTCATATTTCTTGGAAATAAGCAACAAACATTTGAAGTATATATGAAAAGAAATAACTTACAATAATCCCCAAATCACTATGGCTTTTAAAATCAATTTTAACTGTAGGGTAGTATCATTTCCAAGATCAATGTGAAAACTCCTGGCCATGAGAATTCACCTCCTGTGCCTAGTTGGTGACTCAGAAATCACATGTGAAGTATAGGCAAGGTTACCTAGAGAATGTCTTCACTCATCTAAACCACTTAATAAATTCAATAGTCCAAGGACACTTAAAAAACAATATTGACTTAGAGCCCATTGGTAATTCTTGGGCCATGGCCAATTATACAGGAGAACCTGCTATAGAGGCATATTTGCACTGGCTTTGCTTTTAAACCTATTTTATTTACAACATAAATTGAAATTACTAGGCAGTAATAAGCTTTATCTTTTTAATTTCCTTCTTTTAAGTTCCCGTCATGATTTTGCTCTCTAAAAGCTTTCTCTTTGTTTGATTAATTAAGCAAATTTATACACCCATTTACAAGGCATTTCCCCAAGTGTTACTGGAAAAACTAAGCATACATTTAGCACTGTACATAAAGGAGGCTTGAATTATAAAGGTTCCATCTAAATGATACATAAAATTTCCCCTTTACAATTAATATGCACACTAAGAGAACTACAGCCAGCAGGTTAGCACCAGATGAAAGTGCTTTCACTGGATCCATCATTTTCTCAGTACCAATCTCGGACTGACTCTGCTCTTAGATAATTGAACAAAGCTCCTATTAGGTTTAACTTCATTAAATGACCTAAGTATTTTCACTTTGTCTCCAATCTGATGACAACTTGTATAAGAAAATGGAAAGAAAGTAAGGTAAATGCAGTCTGCTGCTGTTTAACTTCCTGAACAAAAGGAAAACACAGCTACTGGCAGCTTCTCTTCCCTGCCGGGAGCACTGTGTTATCAGAAAATACTTCCTTTGGTCTTTTAGACGGCCCTGATTTGGGCAGGTAAGGTATCTAAGATTGAGTGGTTAAGTGGTGTTTTGCAATACATGGGGAGAATTTTTCACTGACAAGGCAATGAGACAATAGTTACAACTGAATTCGCCTTTATCCATTCATCTATTGATGGACACTTAGGTTGCTTCCATGTCTTGGCTATTGTGAAAAGCGTATATATACAATGGACTACTACTCAGCCATATAAAATAATGAAATAATACCATTTGCAGCAACATGGATGGGCCTAGAGATTACCATACTGTGAAGTAAGTCAGACAAAGACAAATATTATACGGTATCACTTACGTGTGGAATCTAAAAAAAATAGTATAAACGAACTGATTTACAAAACAGAAAGAGACTCATAGACATGGAAAACACTATGCTTATCAAAGTAGAAGTAGGGGAGGTATAAATTGGGAATGTCGGGTTAACAGATACACACTACCATATATAAACTAGATGAACAAAAAGGATTTAGTGCATTAGCACTGGGAACTATGTTCAACATCTTGTAATAAAGTATAATGGAAAACAATACAAAAAATAATATGGATAAGTACATTTGGTCATTAGTTCAGTCGCTCGTTCATGTCTGACTCTTTCATGACCCCATGGACTGTAGCCAACTAGGCTCCTCTGTCTGTGGAGTTTTCCAGGCAAGAATACTAGAATGGGTTGCCATTTTCTCCTCCAGGGGATCTTCCTGACCCAGGGATCTCTTGTCTCATGTGTCTCCTGTATTGGCAGGTGGATTCTTTACCACTGTACCACGTGGGAAGCCCCTATACATATTTATGCATAGCTGAATCAGTTTGCTGTATGCCTGAAATTAATGCAATATTGTAAATCATCTGTACATCAATACAAAAAAGAAAAAACAGTCCAAACATTTAGGAAAAGAAAGTCACGATGTTATTATATAGAAGAAAAGATACATGAACCAAAAATTCATACAAATCTAGCTACCATTCCCTTTCTCTCTGGGAACAACTTCAACATACATAGAACCCCCTCTTGTTCCACAAGGATATAAAGTTAATCATGACAGAAGCAGTGACTGAACTCTCCATTCAGCATGTGGTTTTGTCTGAAAGAACTGAGCTGAAAATTAGATTTTAAGTTTCATCTACTCCACTTTCACAGACAAAACTAATGGACGTGGTCATAGGAATTGTGTTGGGACCTTACTTGTATGTAAGTTGAAACAGATAAACCATATATAAACACAATGCCTTGACATGCACTGAGGTGACTGATGGAAGTGGCTGACACAGAAAGTCTTGCAGCATTAGATAATCCATATACTTAGATAAGAAGGTAGCAAAGACACTCCAGAAAAAAAGGAACAACTTAGACAAACTGACCTGGCACAGTCTCTTGTCCCCAGGTCTGCCCAGGTGCTCTGTATGCCCAAACTATAGCCACTATTACCCCCGGCCCATTACCAACATCAGCACCACACTGCCACGTATACATGCACACTCTCTGATTGTGCCTTAACAAGAAATCTAAATGAGAAATTAAATATCTTCTTTTCAAAGTTAAGACACACTTTGGGAGGAAGAAGCAATTGCTCTTGCACTTACTGGAATAATTTTCTTCATTCAGGTGCTCACACTTCTAATATCAGAGATGGGTCATGTCCATTAGGTGAGAGTTTAGTTTAACAGGTAAGACAGATGCTATTAGAAAATCAAGAATGCCACAATGGAGCAGATATTAGAGGCCTGATATTGGAGATTCTCATAAACAATGCTTCTGATTTCAAAACTGTGCCTAAAACTTATCATGAGCAAGGGGATAAAGAATATACCTCTTATCCCTCCTCTCCTTTCTTTCTTCCATCCTCCTTCTCCCCTTGATCTCTCCTACCTTCTCCCCATAAGCCCCCTTTTTCTTTACCCCTGCTCCCCTTCCTCTGCCTCTCCTTTTTTTCCCTCTTCTCTCTCTCACTACAGGGATGAAGCAGTAAGTCAGAAAAAGGACTAAACGCTGAAAGCTATAGTTCTAGTTATTTATGAATTCAATGGACTTCAACAGCCTGTGCTACACAACTAACAACTATGTAAAACGTTTCCATGGAAAATATTCTGATGCAAACAATCAACCTAGGTATATGCACATTTAGAATATAAGGCTTCCCAAAGCACAGAGGCAACACCAAGGCAATTCCTTACACTATCATGCTTAGGCCAAAAGCAAGATCCAGGTTTTGATATGTTATTGAGCTTACAGTTTGCTTGATATTCCCCTTAAAGAAAAAGAATGCAAGTACATAACTGGGCACTAATTGACTAGAGATGTCATCAAGAAAATTAGAGATACCAAGAGAATATTTCATGCAAAGATGGGCACAATAAAGGACAGAAATGGTATGCACCTAACAGAAGCAGAAGATATTAAGAAGAGGTGGCGAGAATACACAGAAGAACTATACAAAAAAGATTTTACA
>NW_011494835.1:10367914-10420096 GCF_000754665.1 Bison bison bison | reverse complement strand
GTCAGTGGGCCTTAGGAAGCATCACTATGAACAAAGCTACTGGAAGTGATGGAATTCCAGCTGAGCTATTTCAAATCCTAAAAGGTGATGCTGTGAAAGTGCTGCATTCAATATGCCAGCAAATTTGGAAAACTCAGCAGTGGCCACAAGACTGGAAAAGGTCAGTTTTCATTCCAATCCCAAAGAAAGGCAATGCCAAAGAATGCTCAAACTACTGCACAATTGCACTCATCTCACATGCTAGCAAAGTAATGATGAAAATTCTCCAAGCCAGGCTTCATAGTACGTGAACTGAGAACTTGCAGATGCTCAAGCTGGATTCAGAAAAGACAGAGGAACCAAAGATCAAATTTCCAATATCCTCTGGATCATAGAAAAAGCAAAGGGATTCCAGAAAAACATCTACTTCTGTTTCATTGACTATGCTAAATCGTTTGTGTGGATCACAACAAACTGTGGAAAATTCTTAAAGAGATGAATTTACCAGACCACTTCACAGGCCTCCTGAGGAACCTCATGCAGGTCAAGAAACAACAGTTAGAACCAAACATGGAACAATGGACTGGTTCCAAATTGGGAAAGGAGTGCATCAAGGCTGTATATTGTCATCCTGCTTATTTAACTTATATGCAGAGTGCTTCATGCAAAATGCCAGGATGGATGAAGCACAAGCTGGAATCAAGATTGCCAGGAGAAATATCAATAACCTCAGATATGCAGATGACACCACCCTTATGGCAGAAAGTGAGTAAGAACTAAAGAGCCTCTTGATCAAAGTGAAAGAGGAGAGTGAAAAAGCTGGCTTAAAACTCAACATTTAAAATACTAAGATCATGGCATGCTGTCCCATCACTTTATGACAAATTGATGGGGAAACAATGGAAAACAGTGACAGACCTTATTTTCTTGGGCTCTAAAATCACTCGTGGATGGTGACTGAAGCCATGAAATTAAAACATGCTTGGTCCTTGGAAGAAAAGATGTATATGACAAACCTGAATAATGTTTTAAAAAGCAGAGATGTTGCTTTGCCGGCAAAGGTCCATCTAGTCAAAGTTACGGTTTTTCCATTAGTCATGTTTGGATGTGAGAGTTCGACCGTAAAGAAAGATGAGCACTGAAGAACTGAGGCTTTTGAACTGTGGTGTTGGAGAAGACTCTTGAGAGTCCCTTGGACTGCAAGGTGATCCGACCAGTCCATCCTAAAAGAAATCAGTCCTGAATATTCATTGGAAGGACTGATGCTGACGTTGAAGCTCCAATACTTTGGCCACCTGATGTGAAGAACTGACTTGTTGGAAAAGACCCTGATGGTGGGAAAGAGTGAAGATGGGAGGAGAAGGGGATGACAGAGGATGAGATGGTTGGATGGTATCACCAACTCATGGAAATGAGTTTGAACAAGCTCCGGGAGTTGGTGATGGACAGGGAAGTATGGTGTGCTGGAGTCGGTAGGATTGCAAATATTCAGACTCAACTGAGTGGCAGAACTGAATTGAACATAATTGGGTAACAAAGTGATGATTCCTACTGGAAAAAAAAAAAAAAAGAACTCACAACAAAATATTGAAGGTTTGTTTGTAGACTCAGGTCCTTTTTTGCTTCCAATTTTTTAGAGAACTTGTTATAAATGTTTTCATAAGAAGGTATCCTCATTGCAAGTTGGTTTTTCTTCCCCACCTAGAACACTGTGCATGTCCATAACTCTCAAAGGCCCTAAGAAGTAAGAGGCCCTTCTTCAGAAACTTTAAAGAGTTTCTTTAGTTTTATGCTAAATCCATCTCTGCCTAACACACCCATATCCTTTCAAATAAATTAATTTTCTTTTAAGAGAAGGAAAAAATGGACAATTTTAAAAACAGGTTCTTTGATCATTTATTTTTGAGACTCTAAGAGCTTACATATGTACCAGTACTGGTTATTACTGTATGAATTTTTAAGGAAAAGTTTTCCATCTTTTATATGTATCAATAAAAAGACTTAAAATAGTTAATATCATTTACATATCACTAATTATTTTCAATTAAGTACTTGTCTATTTTACATTCATTAGATTGTTTGCCATATTTGTCTATTCTAGTTATAGTTATCATTATAGTCTAAAAAAAGGCAAACGTGAAATGAAACCTATCAGTAATTAAGCATATATCCAGTTTGGTTGTTTTCCTTGATTTTTCTTTCATCAGGTAGTTTGAAAACTTAGGAGGGGGTGAACTAAACTGTTTATTTCCTTTAAAACCTTTCTAGCAACTCAAAACTACATTAGTAATTTGAAAAATAAAGCCTCTAATATCACATATCACATTTATTATATAGTGGCAAGTTTTTCACACTTCATCATTGAACCAAGAATTCTCTCATCTTGTGAAAAGATAGCAAAATTGCCTATACTGGTGAGATTTGTAAATTGGAGCTGAGTGTGAAGGTAACATGATGAGAAAAGCACATTAACCAACCCAGAGTTCAATACAAGATTAACACTTCAGCCTAGATGTGTGTGAAAGGTTGCTAACACAAACTGAAGATGCAAAATTTAAGACAAGGATTCGATTACTCAGTTACACAGTTAAACACAATTTCTAAAAACAAGAAGCATAACATGTCTTGCATCCGAATCAAAGACAATTTCATACATTTCAGAATAGAACTTATTCTAAACAAGATTCAGCTACTCTAGGAGCCTGGTATTTTTAATGCCTCTCCTTTAATAAAAAAAAGATTAGAGTTAAGCTGATGTTCAGAAAGTTAGATTAAAATTAGGGCAGTGAGAGCACAGAGCCAAAACTCACCTTCATTACTAAGCACTCATGGAGCCTGCAGCTGAAGACAAACTCCCCTCAGTTATCTACATCCAAGTTATTGTAATGGCTCCCAACAGTAGGCTTTTCACTCATCTAGCACTCCCTTCTCTTCTTGAAAAAAAAAAAATATATATATATATATGTATATATTAATCAATATATATTTATCTTTCATTTTGCTACCTCCAAGCCCTGTTCTTCCAATCATCTCTTGGCATGTTTAATAATCATAAAATTAGTTGTAGACGATACTCTTTCTTGTTTGCTACAGGTAGACACTGTGTTAGAAGCTTTATATTTATCATCTTGTTATATTCACCCAACACATATATGATTTAAGTACTGCTTTTACCCAATTTTTCAGATGTAGAGGGTTATCTGACTCTTCTTTTGCCTTGTTCCAAATCTGTGCCTTTAAGAGGTTTCATCCTCTTCATTAACAAACATAATCCTTTCCTTCTTTCCTTACTTTTCCTAAGTTATCTACTCCCCTTTCTTTACCATAAAATAATGTGCCTTTAACTCTATCTTTTCTTCAGTCTACCCATTTATTTCCTTTTTCCTTTCAGTGAAGAAAGATTTTTCTTTTTGGAACTGCCATCTATAGGACTTTCTGTCAGCAGTTGCAAACTCTGGTTAACTCTGACCCACTGAATCTGGTTCAGAGCCTGCTGACTTGCTGAAACTGCTCTGTAAAAGATCACAACCACCGCCAAGTCAAACTGTCCTTAGAACCTGACCGTTTGACTTCCATATAGCAAATAATAACTCAACTTTAACACAATATAAAAGTAGACTCTCCCAGGCTGAGTTTGATGTATGATGCACGGCACCCAAAGCTGATGCGGTGACAACCTGGAGGAATAGGGTGGAGAGGGAGATGGGAGGGGGGGTGAGGATGGAGGGGATACATGTATACCTATGGCTGATTCATATTAATGTATGGCAAAAACCATCACAATATTTTAAAGGAAATATCCACCAATTAAAATAAATAAATTAAAAAAGTAGACTCTGAAACTGGAAATGTCATAATTGCTTCCACTTCTCCACTCCTGTTATTAGCTATCTATTGCTGTATAACTAGCTTAGTTGTCTAAAAGATGACACATTTATTATCTCATATTTTTCTGTGAACCAGGAGTCTGGGTATAGCAAAACTGGGCTCTTTTTTAGGATGTTACGATGTTATAAACAGGGTGTCATCTAGAACCTGCTGTCTCATTTAAGGCTCTATTAGAAGAGGGCCCAGTGAAAGCTTACTCAGGTTGTTATTGGCAGAATTTAGTTCCTTGAGTGTATAGGACCAAGGGCATGAGTTCCTTCCTACAATACCTTGAAACCTTAGGACTAATCAGCAGTATCTGTTGAGAACCCCATAGAATTAATAATAATGTTATTATTTAACTAATATACAAAAATGATCATCACGACCCAGATAATCACGATGGTGTGATCACTGACCTAGAGCCAGACATCGTGGAATGTGAAGTTAAGTGGGCCTCAGGAAGCATCACTACGAACAAAGCTAGTGGAGGTGATGGAATTCCAGTTGAGCTATTTCAAATCCTGAAAGATGATGCTGTGAAAGTGCTGCACTCAATATGCCAGCAAATTTGAAAAAATCAGCAGTGACTCCAGGACTGGAAAAGGTCAGTCTTCATTCCAATCCCAAAGAAAGACAATGCCAAAGAATGCTCAAACTACCACACAATTGCACTCATCTCACACGATAGCAAAGTAATGCTCAAAATTCTCCAAGCCAGGCTTCTACAGTACGTGAACCGTGAACTTTCAGATGTTCAAGGTGGATTTACGAAAGGCAGAGGAACCAGAGATAAAATTGTCAACATCCATCTGATTATCGAAAAAGCAAGAGAGTTCCAGAAGAACATCTACTTCTGCTTTATTGACTATGCCAAAGCCTTTGACTGTGTGGATCACAATAAACTGCGGAAAATTCTTAAAGAGGTGGGAATACCTGACTCCCGAGAAACCTGTATGCAGGTCAAGAAGCAACAGTTAGAACCAGATATGGAACAATGACTGGTTCCAAATTGGGAAAGGAATACATTAAGGCTGTGTGTTGTCACCCTGCTTATTTAATTCATATGCAGAATACATCATGTGAAATGCTGGGAAGATAAAGCACAAGCTGGAATCAAGATTGCTGGGAGAAATATCAATAACCTCAGATCTGCAGATGACACCGTCCTTATGGCAGAAAGCAACAAAGATCTAAAGAGCCTCTTGATCAAAGTGAAAGAGGAGAGTGAAAAAGTTGGCTTAAAACTCAACATTCAGAAAACTAAGATTATGGATCTGGTCCCATCACTTCATGGCAAATAGATGGGGAAAAATGGAAACAGTGAGAGACCTTATTTTTTTGGACTCCAAAATTCAGATGGTGACTGCAACCATGAAATTAAAAGACGCTTGCTCCTTGGAAGAAAAGCTATGACCAACCTAGACAGCATATTAAAAAGCAGACACATTACTTTGCCAACAAAGATCTGTCTAGTCAAAGCAATGGTTTTTCCAGTAGTCATGTATGGATATGAGAGTTGGACTATAAAAAAGCTGAGCATCAAAATAAGAATTGATACTTTTGAAGTGTGTGTTGGAGAAGACTCTTGAGTCCCTTGTACAGGAAGGAGATCCAATCAGTCCATCCTAAAGGAAATCAGTCCTGAATATTCATTGGAAGGACTGATGCTAAAGCTGAAACTCCAATACTTTGGCCACCTGATATGAAGAATTGACTCATTGGAAAAGACCCTGATGCTGGGAAAGATTGAAGGTGGGAAGGAAAAGGGGACAACAGAGGAAGAGATGGTTGGATGGCATCATCAACTCAACAGACATGAGTCTGAGTGAACTCCGGGAGTTGATGATGGACAGGGAGGCCTGGCATGCTGCAGTCCATGGGGTTGCAAAGAATCGGGTACAACTGAGTGACTGAACTGACTCAATATTTATTGTGTATTTTGTATGTGCTAAGTGTAGCTCTAAATTCTTTCATGTTTTAACTCATCACAAAAATCCTATGATGTAAATATTACTATTTACTCTATGTTACAGAAAAAAAAAAAAAAAATGACACAAGAATAAATTAAGTGAATTCCCAAGTTCATATAGCTAATAAATAATGGAACCGAGACTCATGAAAATGCCTTTGAGATAAGAATTAGCACTTCTAATCACCCCACCATAATAGCTTTTTTATATAAATTATTCTTTTAAATCTGGAGAAGTGGAAGGAAGTCTTGTGAGAAAGTTAACGACGTTTAGGTTACCAGTGAAACTGGAATTCATTAAGCAAACATTCCATGTTTTTATTTTTTATTGCTCCTAAGCTTTTTAACATCTATAAAATCAGGCTAGTCATCAATGCTACTAAGTGCTGTCTTGCCCTTCACACATTTTAATATATCAATCTTGGGAAGATGGTTCAATCATAAATAGACCCCTACTTAAGATAAAATAAATGAGGTGCTGCTAAGTCACTTCAGTTGTGTCCGACTCTGTGCGACCCCATAGACAGCAACCCACCAGGCTCCCCCGTCCCTGGGATTCTCCAGGCAATAACACTGGAGTGGGTTGCCATTTCCTTCTCCAATGCATGAAAGTGAAAAGTGAAAGTGAAGTCGCTCAGTCATGTCCGACCCTCAGCGATCCCATGGACTGCAGCCTACAAGGCTCCTCCGTCCATGGGATTTTCCAGGCAAGAGTACTGGAGTGGGGTGCTATTGCAGTGAATGGCAAACTATGAAAGGAGTCAGACTGAACATGGACTGGTGCTATTGTCATGAATATTCTTATTCAGATAGAAACATATATGCCTCCTTGGCTTCCTCCACTAAATAAGTTACTACAGTATTAAAGTAAGTAGTAAAATGACCACTGTCAGTTGATGTTCCATAAGTATTTCCTAATCTGTATCCAGTTATGGCCACATTTACCACAGACAAAGGTGCCCAGACACTTGAATAAACTGCTTTGAGACCAAGAGTGAGATACCAGGGTGGTAGGTTATTAATGTCACTTTACTTTGATCATTGAAGTTAGAGGAAAGTGGATTGAAATAGACAACTGATTCAAGGGTATGGCTCTTGTATGTACTACCTCGAATTGTCAACATTGAGTGAATATGTTCTGGAATCTAGAGCAGCTAGCATGCAATGCCCATAACTTTATAAACTTTGATTTCCTCATTCATAAAAAGGAAGTAGACAGTTACTTATTTCAAATTAAATGTTAGCTTATTAAAAATTAGGTAAGTTAATTCTAGAATAAGGCCCAGATCCCAAGCATGCTGGCAAAGAGTAAGACTTTAGTATATACTATTTATTAATATAGCCCTTGTAGTATTGTTATGAGAATTAAATCAGATTACATATAATATATATATACTGCTTTAGCTTGAAAAACTATACTTATTATAACAATATTATTTAATTGTTAAATATTATTATAATTACAATATAATAGCATGCTCTCATTAAGTGCAGAGAGGGCAATGGCAACCCACTCCAGTACTCTTGCCTGGAAAATCCCATGGATGGAGGAACCTGGTAGGCTGCGGTCCATGGGGTCGTGCAGAGTTGGACAGGACTGAAGTGACTTAGCAGCAGCAGCAGCAGCATTAAGTGCTTGCTTTTTGGCCAAATTATACACAACCTATCAAAGAAGTATTTCCCAGTGAGATCTTGGAAAATATCACATGTACTACTGAAAGTTTGATATAATTTCATTAAGATTGAGAAGTAAACTTAATGTTCATTATTGGATTTCTGCATGGACATGGGACACAAGAAGGACCTTCATGACAGCCAATCTTTCCTCTAGAAGCAGTTTCAAATCTACTTAAATAAAATCATGCTAAAGTGTATAAATCATAAAATCAAATAAAATGTGAGGTCTCACATTGCCTATATTACTAGAACATTAGAGGTTTCAGGGATCAGTTCTGTAATCCAGATTCTTTAGGTTCTGCATGCTATTTTGCACAAAGTGGTAGGGGTTTTACACCGAAGTTAAACATCAGTCAGGATATTTTTTGACACCATTTAACAACAGAGACGGGCTTCCCTTTTGGTTCAGTGGTAAAGAACCTGCCTGACAATGCAGAAGATGTGGGTTCAATCCCTGGGTCAGGAGAAGGGATATGACATTCCTGGATCAGGATCCCCTGAAGAAGGAAATGACACTCAGTCCAGTATTCTTGCTTGGAAAATCCTATGGACAGAGGAGTATGGTGGGCTACAGTCCATGGGGTCACAAAAGTGTAGGACGTGACTTAAACAACAACAGAGGTAAATGGAGGAGGATACTCATCACCAATGGCATTATATTCATATTCTTAGTTGATGCTCTAATAAGTTTCATAATAGGAAATGAAGAAAATGGTTTCAATCTAGGGGAAAAAAATCAATAGCTGATGCTGCAAACGACAAAATGGCTGATCTTAATGATATTTCTATATAGCCAACCAGATAAGAGGGATACAAAAGCAAGAACACTACCATATACTTAGTAAGTTGATTGGTATTGTTTCATTATCCACTGAACTTTGAAAATCAATGATTAGTATCTTCTTGTATGTCAGGAATAAAACATGGACATATTCTCCAGCCTAGTCTCAGGCAAGTTTATCGAGCTCCCACTTAACCAAGGCAAGTTTCACCAAAAACGTTAAAAGCAACTGAGTGATTCCCTGTTATTCCTCTGATGAAGGATACAATGAGCTTAGGGATAAGTAGAAAGGAAGATAAAGAGAAGGACGGGCATGGATAAACCAAATCAACCCCTCTTTTTGTGTGTCAGAGTTGACCGAATATCAGTCTGATAAACACAGTTGGTTCCATAAATCCTCATAGTAGTTAAAGCATTTTATCACAGCTTATTAGACTGTGATAAAATGTATAGTTCAGTAGATGTCCTCATATATTCTGGAAATTACCAGCACCCATTTATATGGAACCTGTATTACTAGTTTTAATTAACTGAAATCATCTGCTTGAAATTATGCTCTCAATTTAGCTCACATTTCAATCTCCATAAATTCTTTCTCAGTGTTCTACTCTGAGGAATGCAAATGGGTCCTGTGCCAATCCCCAGGAATGTCTAATGGCATCAAGCAGTGGCATGATGTAGCGCATTCAGCAATACACAGAATGGGGAGGGGGTACTATACTAAAGTAGCCCTGTTATACTGATTTAACCTGAAAAACAAGCAAAATTTTCATTTACACTGAATTTACCACTTCTGGTTGGAAAATTAGTATTAATATTTGAATCAAAGATAGTTTACTTGACCTATGGAAATTATATCTTTTCCATATAGCATATAAAATTATATTTCCTTTTTTTTGGCCAGGCAGCTTATGGAATCTTCATTCCCCAACCAAGGATCAAACCCGCATCCTGGGCAGTTAGAGCACAATCTTAACACTGGACCATGAGGAAATTCCCAATATTTGTTTTCTTTAATGGAATTATGGGTGAAATTGACAGTATTCTTCATAAAATACTAAATTTTTCTACAATATGGTATCTGATGCATTTATCTATATGAAAAGAAAATTATATATATATAATATATATATATATTTGCCATATCAAAATTTTTTTACACTTTATTTCCTTTCTATCCCTTTTACTCAGAGAAGGCAATGGCATCTCATTCAAGTACTCTTGCCTGGAAAATTCCATGGATGGAGGAGCCTGGTGGGCTGCAGTCCATGGGGTCGCTAAGTCGGACACGACTGAATGACTTCACTTTCACTTTTCACTTTCATGCATTGGAGAAGGACATGGCAACCCACTCCAGTGTTCTTGCCTGGAGAATCCCAGGGATGGGGGAGCCTGGTGGGCTGCCGTCTCTGGGGTCGCACAGAGTCGGACACGACTGAAGCGACTTAGCAGCAGCAGCAGCAGCAGCATCCCTTTTACTAAATCTAAAATGAAATGCTGTTGATAAATCTCAACATTTAAAATGTCACTACATGAGAAAATAGATTAAGCATATCATTTTATATATGCAAATGATAATTATCAACTGTATTGTAAGTTAAATAATGCTTAGTATCAACCTAGATAGCATATTCAAAAGCAGAGACATTACCTTGCCAACAAAGGCTCGTCTAGTCAAGGCTATGGTTTTTCCTGTGGTCATGTATGGATGTGAGAGTTGGACTGTGAAGAAGGCTGAGGGCCGAAGAATTGATGCTTTTGAACTGTGGTGTTGGAGAAGACTCTTGAGAGTCCCTTGGACTGCAAGGAGATCCAACCAGTCCATTCTGAAGGAGATCAGTCCTGGGATTTCTTTGGAAGGAATGATGCTAAAGCTGAAACTCCAGTACTTTGGCCACCTCATGCGAAAAGTTGACTCATTGGAAAAGACTCTGATGCTGGGAGGGATTGAGGGCAAGCGGAGAAGGGGATGACAGAGGATGAGATGGCTGGATGGCATCACTGACTCAATGGTCGTGAGTCTCAGTGAACTCCAGGAGTTGGTGATGGACAGGGAGGCCTGGCATGCTGCGATTCATGGGGTCGCAAAGAGTCGGACACGACTGAGCGACTGATCTGATCTGATCTGATCCAGCTTTGAGAAGAGTAAACTAGGTGGGGTGAGACAGGATGTTAGAACGTTAAAAAAAAGTACTTTAAAATACTTGCTGAGTAAGGTTTATAAGTGGAGAAAAGGTAGTTATTTGCTTCTTTCTTTACTGTGACCTGTCTACCAGTTCTGCTCTGAAATGCACGTAAGGCTTTGCTGAGTTAATTTTACAAACAGACTAAGAGAGTCAGAGTTTGATGCAGTTTCATCTGACTTGTCTCTGCATGAATACTGTTTCCTCTTTGACTATCACCATTCCAAGAATAGTTCTCTGTAAACAGTAGGTGCTTAGTAAATATTGTTGGTTAACTATGCAATTAAACTGGTAGTACATATTCCTGTTTCTAATGCTTCTTGGCAATCAGACTAAAGGAATACAAAGAACTAATTTGCATCACATGGGTGAGCACAGAGAGTGTTTAATTCAGTCTAATGTTCTTTCCAAATGGTTCAATATTTCCTTGAATTGAGTCTCTTTCTATGATCAGGCAGAGTGAGTAAGATACTCTCTGGGAATAAAGTGCTCATCCATGTGATGAAAATTAACTCCTTCAGAGCACCAGGGAGTTAATGGTAAATTATTTCTTCTTTGGTACCAAAATGAATTAAATTGCCAATTAATCACTTCCCAGGGTGTGCCAAACTACAGGCTGCAGTTTTTGAAAACGTCTTGGGAAGAGAGTGTGCCTCTTCTCTTTAGTTTGCCATCTTGCTGAGTCTTACAAGTCTTTCCCCCTGCTTCGTGCTCTTTGCTTTCCCCTCATCTAGACCAAACTTGAAATGTGTGTGCAGAACGAAGGACATGAATAGCTTCTGGACAGACCAACTGGCCTGCAGCATCTGCTGGCTGTCTGGTCAACAGTATCCCCCCCTTGCCATGCTGACAGAGCCCTGCTTTTATTTCAATGTACAGAATGTTTCACTGTCAAAATCAGAGTTCTGGTGTTTGTTTTCTCAGGTAACCTGACTGCCTGAAGTGAGTCATGGTAGCCTCATTCCCCTTCTCAGGGTGTAGTTTAGGTGTGGATATATGACCCAGTGTGATCTCTGGGGTGTGAGGAGAAGTCTGCTGGGGTAGTGCTTGGTACAGATTCCTGACAAAGTAGGACACAGAAAGAAGCAACCTTTCTTCTGCCATGTGGTGTCCGGACCTCCAACAACTATAGCCATCTTGGCGACAAGAGAGCAGAGAGGCGCAGGATGAGACTAAGGCTGAGGGCAATGGGATACAGCTGTGGAAGGAACTGTGTCCCTGAAAAGGTCATTGAGGCCTCTGATGGTGCTGGGCCCTGCGTCTCAACCTTAACTCCAAATAAGTGAGAGGACTAAATCTCTGGCACACTATGCAACAAAATATTCCTTATTGCTTACATCAGTTGAGACAGAGTTGTCTGCTAATTGAAGACTAATGAAATGCCTCCTTTGAACCTATTTTACACCATCAGAAATAAATATTTATTTTTATAGGATCTGGGAAGGTCTCTAAAATTATCTGTTCTTGTCAAATAAGATCCCTAAACAGAGACTAGGTCTTGGTCACAGACATTGAGAAGTTAGTTTTTACAATTCTACACTCCCTCAACAGACAAAGTAGAAAAATTCTGTTTATTATTAATTATTTAAATATTTCTGAGTAAAGCCCAAATTTACTCCTTTTAAATCTACAATAATATCCTTTTTTATTTCTAGTGCTTTGAAATATTTACTGGGAGAACAGAAGGTCCCCATTTCTAGGTGGAAACTTTTTAATTGCAATGCATAGCCAATATTTTGACTAGGCTTTACTATAAGAGCAGAACTACTGTGTACAGAGAATCTGCCTTTGAATGGTGACCCCAAGAACAAATGCAAACTGAATTTGTTGGAATTAGATAAAAGAGAAATAAAAATAAAATGGAATACTTTGGGATAAAAACACATACTTTTGTAAATAAACTTAACAGGAACAGAGATAGGATATAAAAGAATAAATATATAAATGGAGGCTTATTCACAGAAGCTATTTTATATTTCAATAGCACCTGAAGAAATAATATGTACTCTGAATTGTTATATAAAGATCACAAATCAATTTTTAGATAAGTGGTCCTACAGCTAAATATCAAGAAAGAGTAATACATATCATAATGACATTTCAGATGGGAGAAAAGCACATTTCATAGTCCTAAAAATAGTAAAGCATATTCATTTGAACATCTGGTCACTTCAGATGGAAAATCTAAAGGTTTGCCGTTTATGTTATTATATTAATAGTCAGAGACAAGTACTGGTTGGGAACAAAGGCTCACTTGTGTGCTTTTTCACAGCATTAGAGTGAAATTAATTAGTATTAGCTGACACTCATGAATATTGTTAGTTTGCAATAATGTCAACTGAACAGCCCTATAGAGTGCTCACTATAATCCTGATAACCTTGACTACAAAACAGAATGGCATTCACATCTTATTTTCATTTATCTGTAAAAAAAATTAATAATAATGATATGTTCTTTCCTTAAAATAAAACTATCTTATCTTTCATTGCTCCTAACTGTGTGAAATACAGTTATAGTTGAAGGAGAATTTGCATAATACTTTGAAGGGCTTAATAGCTATAATAATTTTAATCTACCATGGAATGTTTATAATATACAAAAAGATGAATTCTTTATTGTGAGAGGGGATTATTTAAGGCATATCATCTAATCAAGAAGATAATGGTAATACATGGGTAGATGACACACAAGGGTTTATATTTTGCAAATCAGTTGGAGATTTTCCTGTAATGATTTGGCCAATGAGTCTCTTTGGAAAGGAGCTGCTTGGAAAATGAGGTTCTTTTTAAATGATTTATCTTAAAACTGGCTTGTTGTTTTCAGTGAGATATCTTCTCTAGACTTTGGAATTTTGACTCACATTGTATGAAAGGATCCCTATAGAGAATATTGCTTTCTCTTATTACCCTGCTTTTGATCTGACAGTATGATTCCTTCGCCCCAGAGTTCTAGATAGGGACAAAGACAGTGCAGAGCTCTCTGGTGTAATCTGTATAACATCACTCTTCCAGGAAATGTCAAATGGCGAATTTAGTCATTTGATATTAATTATAATAATTAATCAAATCATTTTTGAGGGAAAAACTAATTTCCTTTTCGATAATTTGCATATTTTTTCTGACTATCTTCCCTCCACATCTAACTGCTTAAGAACTAAAGCCTTGTGTTGGCATATGGAACTGTTTATCAGTTAATGTTACCTTTCTGTTGGTTAGTTAGATTCTTTATATATGAAATTAATATAGCAAGAATATAAAGTAGAATTATCACTATGATCAAATGAGGTGGTATATATGAAAGTGATTATACTTATAGATATGTATATATGCTGTAGTAAGTAATCAGTAAAATACTTTTAAAATGATGCAGTATTCCTAAATTTTTGATAAATCAACTCTGTTTACTCATTTAAAATGAGTTCCTTCAATTTCCAGCATCAGTATGAATGATAGTATCTTTTCCATTCTATGCCTTAGAACATTTTGAAGGAACTAATGAATGAATAATTACATATAAGCATATACCTGTATACATAAATGCTATATACTTTTATTTTTGCTTTAAATAAAAGAGTAGCTTTTAAAAAAATTAAAAAGTTATTTAAATATCCTCAACTATTTTTCCCTATAGCTCCACCCACAAAAGATTTCAAGGATATTGTGTACTGATTTTAGAAGTTATCAAATTTTGTGAGAAACTGTATTTTCAGTGTGTAAGTAAATGCCAAGTCAGAATTTTATATTGTACATGTGAGATGCTGACATGATCATTTACCAACACGTGAAAGTGTGCAGAATCCAATGCCAGAGAATGTACAAGGCATATGCCGTACATGAAAAATAATGTTGCATGTAGCTCATACATTTAACAAATGATTCATAAAAAAAGTATTCTTGTAAGTCTGAGAAGGCAAAAGTTTTCTATCTAACGCAATAAAAGTTTATACTTTAGTAGGATAAGTTTAATGGACTTTTATATGAATTTTATCTCTTTTTCCTTTTCCTTTTGCTTATTTAGATGCATTATTACATATTTATGGAGACCTTGATTCCTTCTAGAGATAATGTTTTAGACATTTTTAATACCACATCTAGTTAAGACTTTAAATGCTCTGGCATAAGAAGTCCCAAATCTACTTGCTATAGACCTTGCAGATAGATCACTGCTGTTTCTTTTGGTCACTCGTATTTGGCAGCACTGAGACAAATATCATAAAAGGAAGCTCCGTGTAGTGCACTATTCATTTCAACGAATGAATTATATGTTTATTTGCAATGAAGGTCTCCTTGGTTTCCTGTCCTGGACTATGATGATTCTGCAAGACAGCAGCTGCATTTCACCGGAGATAAGGTCTCATTTCTAAAGAGGATTAAAGTGGCTTCTGAAAATGTGACTTGTAAAGATATCATAGGAGAAACACCATGTGCAAATAAAGTTACATAAGAAATATAACGTTGCTGTTATTGTTTAGTCGCTCAGTTGTGTCCAACTCTTTAGTGACCATGTGGACCGTAGCCCCCCAGGTTCCTCTGACCATGGGATTTCCCAGGCACAAATACTTGGAATGGGTTGCCATTTCCTTCTCCAGGGGATATTTCTGACCCAGGGATCAAACTGCTTGGCAGGTGAATTCTTTACCACTGAGCCACCTGGGAAGCCCAAGGAATATAATAACTTTAGTAAATAAGCTAATTTATTGTATGAAATAATACCTGCCCTATAATTTAT
Source organism: Bison bison bison (assembly GCF_000754665.1). Lineage (NCBI taxonomy): Eukaryota > Metazoa > Chordata > Mammalia > Artiodactyla > Bovidae > Bison > Bison bison. Next base: position 10,404,908 of record NW_011494835.1, on the reverse strand, counting down.
ACAACCTACACATGCATTTAAACATGATGATGTGATGTTTTTGTACAAATAATTCATTTTTCCACATGCATTGCATATGACTTAAAAGTTATCTCAAATACTTGCTTGTCTTGTTGTACTGTTCCCATTACCTTGAACAGTGCTGGTTCAAGAAGATCCCTTAGAGAAGGGAATGGCTACCCACTCCAGTATTCTTGCTTGGAAAATCCCATAGACAGAGGAGCCTGGAGGGCTATAGTCCATGGGGTCGCAAAGCGTGGGACCCAACTAAGCAACTTTCACTTTCATTGATAATATTTTAATTTTCATTTTAGAAGTATAGTACATTTATCTAATAACTATAAATGTACATTTTCATATTCTACCTTTAATGACAGTAAGAACGTCACTGTCAAGGGGCATTCCTAAAGTTACCTCACACTAAACATGCCCAGAACCATTCTAGGGCTAGAGAGGAGTTTGTCATTAGGACCCAAACAGACTCTAAAGTCTCACAGACTTGAATATGTCTGACTGCCTTTCTCTACCCTTTGGTACTTGATGAAAAGAAAAAAAGAAAAGCAGCTACAATGACCGTATCTAAGAACAAAGTCAGGTATCTGTCACCATTATGTTCTCCACAATCCTATATGAGAACATCTGGAAACTAAAAACCATGATCTTTGATACATAAAATTTATTTCCACTTGTGTGTCTCACATGGGCCATGCTTTGGACTAAGAAGACAACCAATGAGAATTTTAATAAACTAGAGAAAACACTAAAATCCCTTTATTACAATCCTTGGAAGAATGCACAATAGATTATTTTTAACTGCCCTATAAAATAAAGCCTCTGCCTTAATTGTATATTCTCAGTTATTTTATAAACACTCTCAACTAGGCACGGTGTTAGTTGCTGGGTATCTGTTAGCAAAGAAAAAGATTATAATGTTCCTTATAGACATTATAATCCATTGTAGAGGAACTGGAATCATACAGTAAACAAATTGATAAGTAATTTTTTTATCAGTTGTCAACTTCTTCTCTGGAATAAATGAATTTCTTATCATATCCTATTACTTAAGTGATCTAGTTCAAAGAATCTTATGCATTTTTTCTTTTTTGCAAGATGTGTCAACTCATAAAATTGTACCATGCAGTATCAACAATTGTGGAATCAGGTCAGCTTAACACAATATCTAATGAAACCATTTTATCTACTTCTGGTTCCTCAAACAAATGGACTCCCTCTAAAATTCTTCCAGAATATGAAAGACTATGGATAAACTCAATGTCCCGCTAATCTTCAGTTCAAGCTTTAATAGTATTGATCATTAGGGATTCTCATTTTAGTACAGTTAACCTGTATCAAAAGGCAGAGGGGAAATAGTCTTAGCAGAATGTAGTAGCAGATCACAGAATAAGATGCTGTAGCAATATCAATGAAGTTATAACATTTGTCCAGGAGAAATCTGTCAAGGAAGGAGAATGCAATGAATTATAGGCCAAGAGTGTGGCTTTTGATCATCTCTAAAGTGTTTTGAGGAGAGCAGAAGTATTCATCAGGACTGACTTCAGGGAAATGTACTTGCAGTATTCCATAGAATGAGTGATCTCAAATACTCTATGTTATCTTTTAAAAAGCAGTTAACAACCCAATACTCTCAAGCTCCTGAATATTGATCTATCATTTGCCTCCTTACATTCTATATGTGTGCTTCCCAGGAGGCACAGGTGGTAAAGAATCCACCTGTCAATGCAGGAGACATAAGAAACTTGGTCCCTAGGTTGGGAAGATCCCCTGAAGGAGGGCATGACAACCTACTGTAGTATTCTTGCCTAAAGAATCCCATGGACAGAAGAGCCTGGTAGGCTACAGTCCATAGGGTCACAAAGAAGCGGACATGACTGAAGTAACTTAGCATGCACACGTTCTATATTAGTACAACTTATGTCTGAGCCAAGCCATATGATTTCCACATAATCTCCTCAATCTTATTTATTCTTTAAATCAATATGGTGTGGTAGTTAGTTGTTTGGTAGTGTCCAACTCTTGCGACCCCAGGCTCTCCTATCCATGGGATTTTCTAGCCAAGAATACTGGAGTGGGGTTCCATGCCCTCCTCCACTGGATCTTCCTGAGCCAAGGATTGAAACTGCATCTCTGGTGTCTCCTGATTTTGAGTCTATAAATCAGTATAATTATAGACTCAGAATGGTCAGGCACCATAATATTCATGGGTTTATCCATTAATTTTGTCAACAGCTATTTATTGACTGCCTAGTGCATGTCATGCTACTATTCTAGCATGACATTTACACCCTGGGGTGTAAAAGTGAACAAAGTAGGCTGAAATCCCTGCCCTTATTAAGCATACATTTTCATGGGGAGAGAAAAATCAATTGACAAAAAAAATGTGTAAATTATACAGCATACTGAAAACAATGATTAGTGTAATTTGGAAAAATTAAGTGGGGAAGCTGAATATGGAAGCCAGAGTAACTAGAGATATGGAATTATCATTTTAAATGGGGAAGACGATATTTAGAAAAGTCTTCACTGAGAAGATAAAAATACTTATAATAAAAGGACTAAAATGGGGTTGTATTTAACCCTCCTAGTACCCATGCACTTATACCTGAATATGATCACTTAACACTTTCAAATGAATCATTTGATGGATACCACATTTCTACTCTCCTGCCATTAGGAATCAGAAAGGCAGACATTTTCTTCTTTTAAAATGACATCATTGCACTATCAGAAATCAGAATGCTTCTTAAGCAGCCAAACAAGCTGGATGTGATTCTCAGAGACCATCAGTTACATGGCAGCTAGGCTAAAACTAAATTTGCATTTGGCGTCATCTAACTTTACTTGAGCCACAGTAAATAATTCCATCAAGAGTCCCTGAGGAGTACATTTTGCAGCTCACAAACTCAAAAGGAGGCAGCACTACACCCAGTCATATATTCTAGAGAAGCCAGTTGAGATTCTACCTCTTCCAAAAATGATCTCAGCCAGAGCCTTCCCAAGCTACATGGTGCGGATCTTCGTGGGACTAAATCCTGGTGAGCAGATAAACAGCATGCTTGCTCTCTTGTCTATGGCAGATTTTACTAACAGGTCATGACAGTTTTGCCACAGAATACTGAAACTACCTCAAAATTCTCAAGTTAGACTTCTGGGAAGTACCAGTTTAGCTGAGATGGCCTTTAGGATAAAGCAAACAGTCTTTAGTTGATAGAGAGTCAAAGCTCTTTCAAAACAGATTCTACCAATTGCTCCCCCACTGTTTTCTTCCATGTGGACAGGGGATGACCCTCCAAGTGGGCAAGAATATAATTCAACTCCTTAATTTCCATAACAGAATGTAACCTTGCTGCCAGACCATCTGGTATCTTTTCAATCATCAACATAGATTTGTGTGTGCCAGGTACTTGCCTGAGAGGTCTGTTTCAAAATAACTATTATTTAGCTCTAGGCAAAATATGACTGAGGCAAAAGCTTATCATTAATAGTGGTCTAAGGGACAGGGTACCTTTAGGTAGGTTCAAGTTATAGCACTAGAAACAATGTACTTGGGCTTACTTCTTAGCAATGCTTTGTTGCAATTGATTCTCTTGTCAGTTTTCAGTATTACCAATATATATCTAACTGATGACACTTTCTGCGTTTTCTTCAGATATTAAAGACATTGTTATTTAATATCCTTTGCATGTGATACATTATTACTAAGGTCATAAACAAGAAAATGCTTATTTTTCCTGAAAGCTGATTCTTTTCTTTTAGAATGACTAGAAGCCATATGATTTCAGTTTGCTTCCTATGTTGGAAGCCACAATTTCAAACCTAAATGTAAAGCTGCAACAAAAGCTTCATCATATTTATAATTTAGTTCTCACCTTTCCTGCTGGCTACTTGTCCAATTTTATTCTGACCTTTCAAAACTACTGTGTGAGGAATATCAGTTTTATTTCAGACATCTTCAATATACATAGAAGTAGGCACATGTGTATTAAAAATTTAAAAATCCATTCAAACTTTGTTGTGTGGATACTATTGTAATGAATACATATACTCCACTTCACTCTCTTGTCTGGGCTACTGTAGCGACCATCCAGCAGTTAAGCCAGCTCACAGCTCTGTACTCAGTGGGGCTTTCCCTCGATGTCAGGATAGGAGCAACCCTGGCTCTGTCCTCCCTATAGGAGAACTTGTAGTCAACAGATAGGCTGCCGCAAGGACATAAAGGCTCTGCCATTCATTTCATTTGAAGCGACTGAAGAGCTATTCCAGTGCCAGCGCTCCACATGCAATCGGATGAGGCCTCACTTGCAACTGCATTGTAGATCAGATTTCCCTGCTCTATCTTGTCCCTTGAGGTGGATCGCTTAAGAATGAAAAGGTTCAAGTATTAGTTGTTCATTTGTGTCCAACTCTTTGCAACCCCATGGACTGTAGCCCACCAGGCGCCTCTGTTCTTGGAATTTTCCAGGCAAGAATACTGGAGTGATTCTCCAGGGGAGTGATCTTCTCCAGGGGATCTTTCCTACCCAGGGATCAAACTTCTGTCTCCATCATTGCAGCCAGATTCTTTACTATCTGGTCATTTCCTACTGCAGGGGATCTTCTCAACCCAGGAATCAAACCCATGTCTCTTGCTTCTCCTGCATTGGTAGGTGAATTCTTTACCACTAGCACCACCTAGGAAGCCCTCACTCCACTTCACTCTTGCCTGGGTTACTGTAGCGGACCCAGTACCAGCTGTTACTGGTCACCGGTAGCAGTTACCAGTTCACAGCTCTGTACTCAGGGGGGTTGCCCTTGATAATGAGGGAAACACATTTATCTCTAGATAAACATGTACACAACTCATTATCTCAGATTGTGTTTACAGGAAACCCAATGTGAGTTACCATCTGAGTTTCATTTGCTTTTTCTTTTATTTGTGTTGTTTTTGTTTAGACAGGAAGACTATTTCCTAGGCAATGAAAGTCTAAATACAATATTGATGAATTAATTCAGATGGTGAATGTTATTACTGTTCTAGTTCAACATGTTCTTTTACCAAATAGTAGAGTGGGTCTGTTAAATGAGCTTAACCTAACTATTATGCATACTTTCTATCAATTTTTTCAAAGCAATTTTTCAAGGTTTGTATAAGATGTAAGCAGATATTAGGAATCATTTTACTCATTTTGTTTGTTTCGGTTAAGGCGTTCAAAACCAAACTATGGGATCTCTATGACTGGCTGCTGAATGTGGGAAGACGGTGTATAGCTACTATAAATTTCTTTTTTTTAAATTAAATGTATTTATTTTAATTGGAGGCTAATTACTTTACAATATTGTATTGGTTTTGCCATACATTGACATGAATCTGCCATGGGTGTACATGCGTTCCCCATCCTGAACACCCCTCCCTCTTCCCTCCCCATCTTAAAAGTAAAAACAGATGATTTTCTGAACACACATAACATTCATCTACTAATAAAATGTACATATCATAGCATTATATTAATCTTCGAGGCAGGAAGTGATTGTAAATTTAAGAAATTACACTCCTGTTTACATTTTTAGTCCCAAAGCAATCTTTAAAGTGACAACTTGCCATTAGTTAATGTTTACAATTGATGAGTAAAATTATTTCCTAAATGGACTTCATATGTTTTAGTAAAATGTGGTATAGGCACATTTATTTTAAATGAACAATGTATTCATAACAGCAGATATTATGCTATTTCTACCATTCACTTTGAGAAAAAAAATTAAAGAATATAATTTTGGATCTTTGAGTTTAAAGATGTTACATATTTTTTCAGTTACAAGTACACAAATCATTTGCTAAGGGTTTATACATCAATTTTTCAAATTTCTTTTACACCCTTGAAAATATTCTTGACAAATATATTCACTAGTTGGGCAAAATTGGTCAAAATCCTACATTCTTTCAGTCAAGAAATAATCACTGAAATGAATTTGAAGATGATTTATATTTATTCACTATACATGTCAGGTGGCTGACAACTTCTATATGCCTCTGAATACAATGCAATACATTTAAACAATTATATTTAATTTCCTCTATTTATATTAGTCAACTAATGGATGTCTCTTATAAAAACAATAAGGGTTTCCCTAGTGGCTCAGCTGGTAAAGAATTTGCCTGCAATGCCAGAGACCTGGGTTCGATCCCTGGGTTGGGAAGGTCCCTGGAGAAGGGAACAGCTTCCCACTCCAGTATTCTGGCCTGGAGAAATCCATGGACTGTATAGTTCATAGGGTCAGAAAGAGTTGGACAGGACTGAGCAACTTTCACTTTGCATTTTATATAAACGATAGCAAATAAACAATATTTACCTATAAAACTATACTGAAATGGAATTATATTAAGCATAATTTTAAAACTTTTCATGGTGAAATGCTTCACATATATATAAAGGAAATATTGTTAATATTTTGCTCCATTACTTTTAGATATTTTTTATACATTGTATAAAACACACATAATTGAAGCTTTTGTTTGTAGCTTTTCCTATTTCTAGTCTTTCCTTTCCTCCCCAGTGTTAATCACCATTCTAAAAATTGTGTCTGCTTTTGTCCATGTTTACTATGTAGTATGTGTCTGCAAATGATATGCAGTGTTGCTTTGCATAATTTTAAGCTTTATATAAGTGCTTTCACATTGCAGGCATTGTTATGCAACCTGTTTTTCTTTTGTCTTTTAGTATTTTTTATTTATTCCTTTCTCATAAAAATATTTTTATTTTGTATTGTGGTGTAGCTCATTAACAACATTGTGATAGATTCAGGTGGACAGTGAAGGGACTCAGCCGTACATATACATGTATCCATTTTCTTCCAAAACCCACTCCCATCTAGACTGCCACATAATATTGAGCAGAGTTTCATATGCTATATAGTACATCCGTGTTGGTTATCCTTGTTAGTTTTAAATATGGATTTATTCCTTTTAATTTATGTAATACCTAGGACATTTAGGGAGAAGGCAATGGCACCCCACTCCAGTACTCTTGCCTGGAAAATCCCATGGATGGAGGACCCTGGAAGGCTGCGGTCCATGGGGTCGCTGGGGGCCAGACACGACTGAGCGCCTTCACTTTCACTTTTCACTTTTATGCATTGGAGAAGGAAATGGGAACCCACTCCAGTGTTCTTGCCTGGAGAATCCCAGGGACGGCGGAGCCTGGTGGGCTGCCATCTATGGGGTCGCACAGAGTCAGACACGACTGAAGTGACATAGCAGCAGCAGCAGTAGGACATTTAACTTCGATTGTGTTCCTTTGTATAAATATGGTATCTAGATGGCTTGGTGGTAAACAATCAACCTGCCAATGCAAGGAGACAGAGGAGATGCTGGTTCCATCCCTGGGTCAGGAAGATCCCCAGGAGGAGGAAATGGCAACTCTCGTCAGTATTCTTGCCTGGAGAATTCTATGGACACAGAAGCCTGGTGGGCTACCGTGCATGGGGTCACAAAGAAGAAGTTGGATGCAACTGAGCATGCGTGCATTATATTATTTTATGCATGTGTGCTCAGTAGTGTCCACCTCTTCTTTGTGACCCCTTGGACTGTAGCTCGCCAGGCTTCTACGTCCATGGGATTCTCCAGGCAAGAATACGGAAGTGAGTTGCCATTTCCTCCTCCCGGGGATCTTGCCGACCCAGGGATAGAACCAGCGTCTCATGTGTCTCCTACATTGCAGGCTGATTCTTTACTGCTGAGCCATCGGGTGCAACTTTTTAATTGTTCTCCTAGCATAATTTCGATTTTTTTTGTTATTATTGTTTGAATATGTATATTTAACAAATAAGATCATCCTTATATATAGTATATATGTGCAAAAGTCTATCTTATAAATGTTCGACGTATACCTAGAAGTGCCATTGTGAAGTGAAGTGAAGTGAAGTGAACTCGCTCAGTAGTGTCCGACTCTTTGCAACCCCCTGGACTGTAGCCAACCAGGCTCCTCTGTCCATGGGATTCTCCAGGCAAGAGTACTGGAGTGGGTTGCCATTTCCTTCTCCAGGGGATCTTCCCAACCCAGGGATCGAACCCTGGTCTCCCGTATGGCAGGCAGATGCTTTATCCTCTGAGTCACCAGGGAATTCCCACCATTGTGAAAGATGGTGCCAATTTCTTAGATAAAGTTAAAAACCAGGTTATTTTTATATTTACACACCCAAATTAAGATAGAAAACTACTGGTTTCTTAACACTTGTTTCTCTGAGGATTTCAAACCTACACATTTCATAGTCTTCTATTTTTTTTTTAATAGTCTTCTATTTCTTACTTTTAATGATTTTTGATCATCTTTCATAAATTTATCTTTCAATTTTATTATTATCCTTCTCTGCATTAGTTTTCTTTGCTGTTTCTTTATTTTCATTAAGTGATTCCTCCTGACTGGGAAGTGTTCTTTGTCTTCCTCTAATCCCCTCCTCTGTGCCTCCTCCTCCCATTGTCTCCCCACCGCCTCCCCCCCACCCCACATCCCCCCACCCCCACCCCCACCACTGTCTGTCATTCTCTCAAGATTCAGCCCTGTTTGTTCTGCATTTTCTTCCATTTCTGCTTTTCAGGATTGTCGGTCAAGCATCAGATTTTATAGCACAGCATTTTAAATCAACTATACTTCACTTAAGAAAATAAAAATAAGAGAATCAGATTTTATATATCTCCTCAGAGATGATATCAGACAATTCGGTCACTGAGTGAAAGGATTGGCTCAATTCTCTCAACTTAATTCTTTCTGCCTTCCTCCTCCCCAGACATATGGCTTCATTCAGCCTGAAACACCAGGCAGCTGCTGGAAGATACAATAGCTAAACCGTAGAGTAAGAGGTGAAGGAGGAGGAAAATCCTGCATATGCAATGTTTTCCTGAGTTCATATTATCTTCATACCTGCTTTTCAGTTTACATGTCATAACTATACACTTATTGCAATACACTTATAACTATATTATTCTTTCAGTGACTCTCTAATAGATTTTCATATGGATGTACCATACTTTAACTAATTCACTCTCGATTCAGTTCAGTCACTCAGTCATGTCTGGCTCTTTGCAACCCCATGGACTGAAGCACACCAGGCTTCCCTGTCCATCACCAACTTCCAGAGCTTACTCAAACTCATGTCCATCGAGTTGGTGATGCCATTCAAACATCTCATTCTCTGTTGTCCCCTTCTCCTCCTGGCTTCAGTCTTTCCAAGCATCAGGGTCTTTTCCAATGAGTCAGTTCTTTGCTTCAGGTGGTGATGCAAAGAACATGATCCAATTTGGAAGTACCCTGTTGTTCCATGTATAGGAGTTTCAGCTTCAGCATCAGTCCTTCCAATGAATATTCGGGACTGATTTCCTTTAGGATGGACTAATTGGATCTCCTTGCAGTCCAAGGGACTCTCAAGAGTTTTCTACAATACCACAGTTCAAAAGCATCAATTCTTTTTTTGATGCTCAGCTTTCTTTATAGTCCAACTCTCACATCCATACATGACTACTGCAAAAACAATAGCTTTAACTAGACAGATCTTTGTTGGCAAAGTAATGACTTTGCTTTTTAATATGCTGTCTAGGTTGGTCATAACTTTTCTTCCAAGGAGCAAGTGTCTTTTAATTTCATGGCAGTGATTTTGGAGTCCAAAAAAATAAAGTTGCTCACTGTTTCCATTGTTTCCCCATCTATTTGCCATGAAGTGATGGGACCAAATACCATGATCTTAGTTTTTTGAATGTTGAGTTTTAAGCCAACTTTTTCACTCTCCTCTTTCACTTTCATCAACAGACTGTTTAGAACTTCTTTGCTTTCTGCCATAAGGGTGGTGTCATCTGCAGATCTGAGGTTATTGATATTTTTCCCGGGAATCTTGATTCCAGCTTGTACATTATCCAACCCAGAATTTCTCATGATGTACCCTGCATATAAGTTAAATAAGCAGGGTGATGATATACAGCCTTGATGTATTCCTTTCCCAAATTGGAATTCTGTTATTCCATGTCCATTTCTAACTGTTGCTTTTTGACCTGCATACAGGTTTCTCAGGAGGCAGGTATTCCCATCTCTTTAAGAATTTTCCACAGTTTGTTGTGATCCACACAGTCAAAGATTTTGGCATAGTCGATAAAGCAGAAGTAGATGTTTTTCTGGAACTCTCTTGCTTTTTCGATAATCCAATGGATGTTGGCAATTTTATCTCTGGTTCCTCCGCCTTCTCTAAAACCAGCTTGAACATCTGGAAGTTCACAGTTCACATACTGTTGAAGCCTGGCTTGGAGAATTTTGAACATTACTTTACTAACGTGTAAAATGAGTGCAATTGTGCAGCAGTTTGAGCATTCTTTGGTATTGCTTTTCTTTGGGATTGGAATGAAAACTGACCTTTAGCTTTGTTTGTAGTGATGCTTTCTAAGGCCCACTTGATTTCACACTCCAGGATGTCTGGCTCTAGGTGAGTGATCACACCTTTGTGGTTATCTGGGTCTGTAAGATCTTTTTAATATAGCTGTTCTGTGTCAGTATTTATTTATTTGTACATTTCTGTTACCATTAAAGAAATGAAGATATTGAAGTGAAGATATTTAAATATATGTCCTTGATACATTTGCTCAGTTTTTCTCTTAAGATAAATTCCTAATAGAATTTGTGTGTTAATGATGTGTGTGATAAAGATGTGTATCTTTCAGACTAGAAAAAGAATTGCAGTAAATTTTTCAAAAACATTATTTTATCTTTAAATCTGGAAAATAATACTTAGAAAAGCTCAATCATGTAACTAAATCTTTATTTGGAATTTTGTCTCATAGAAAATTAAATTGATGATATCACAATTATCAATTAATGAGAAGTAGCAAGTGTTTATTCATCTATTCAGCACTGTATTATATATTTTAGATATTATAAGAAACTAGGTGTGAAACTTTTGGTTTCCTCAGGGCTTCTTAACATTCTTAAAATAAGTGCTATTTTTAATGTGGACAATATGTGTCAGTATTGATCATATTAAAATGAAAACTAAGAAGCTTTAAATTATATATTAATTCATTTAAAACATCATTAATAATCTCATTGCAATTTAATATGAATTTAAAAATTAAAAGTAAAATACTTTTATAAAACAAAAAGCAAGTAACATTAAGAGTGGCTTTGCTTTATAATTATCCAATTCTCTTTAATGTCTTACTTAATAGAAGACATCTGTATTCTCATAACTGCTTCTTCATTCAATCTGTTGTGAAACATTTCTTTGGTGGAAAGATGTAAAGGAATCCAGTCTGTCATATTAAATAGTTTATAAAAAAGAAAAAGAACTTTTGCAGATTAATCATGGATAGTCTTTCTTATACACCAAACTCAATGTGTGGTAGTTTCTTAAATTAAATTGTGATTTGAAATCTGAAATCTTCTAAAAGAAGTTGTCATATTCTGTTTTGTTAAATTTTATCATTTTATCTTCACTCTGAACAGATTTTTGAGTACCATGCATTGGTTCTTTGAGGAAGATAAGTTCATTGGGTTCTATGCATCTTCCAAATGTTGGCAGATTCCATTATTTAACAACAGAAAAATCATATTTCTTACTATCACACTAATCTCATCAGAAAAGTCTTTAGAATTGGGAGGCTGTCAAACTCATGTTGGTGAATACAGTGTTCCAAAATTATAATTTTTACTCCTAATTTCAAAATTTATCCTTGAAGAAAATGTACTGTCCAGTGTTTTTATTAAAATGATGAGCTCATTTTCAAGATATGTCTATTAAGTGTCCAAGTCTGGATGTCTATAGTTCATTAGTACTTTCAAATAAAAATTATATTCCATGTAAAGGTGGCCAGGTTAATTTGCAATGCAAATGACTGCACATGTGATTTTCCTCAAGACAATGATCGTATTTTGGTATGCAGCAGTGCTTTATGCTTACGTTCCATTTCGTCATACAGCATATTAAAAAGACAGTATTCAACTAACTGAGATATGGAAAGGATGTTAAGGGCAGTAAGAAAATAATCTTCTAGGGAACACCAGCTGGGAAGTTGTTACTGTAATCTGGGCAAAAGATAATGAGAGTCCCAAGAAGGAGAAAACAGCTTTGAGAAATATTCAACAGTTTAAATTATCAGAATTTGGGTGATTAGATGTGGGAGTGGGGGAGCGGGTCATGTCCCCATGAGAGGATGGTTCTTTCATTTCTGGCTTTGACAGCTGGGTGTATGGTGGTAACATTGAGATCGGGAACTCAGGAGAAGCAGGTTTGTAAGGGGTAGAGGCAGGGGAGAGACTGAGTTTTCAGGGGAGGAAAAAGTTTTCCTCAACCCTCTTAGGATCCCAGATTGGGTCTAAAAATTAAACTCATGAGGCCAGATTAAGAGGAGATTACAGGTTAATAGATTATGGGATATGGAAACCTTCACAAAGGTATAAAGACATAAAGAAACAGTCAGACCTTTGTTCTTTTATGCTGCTTGGATGAAGAGTGGACAGCTAAGGGGAACATGACTGGTTAAAAAGTATGAGGTAAGTATAATAAACTTGGAGGAATTCAACAAGACCTATTTATTAGGATTCTTCTTGGCATTCCTTTGTCTTCATAGATAAGGATGCTCTTTCCTCCAGATATAGAGAGGGTCCCTATCACATGAGGAAATATATTATAGCCTGTTTCAAGGAAAGGTGAAGCAGGGAGCAGGTAAAGGTGAGGGAGTTCAGAGTGATGTTCCTGCTTCTGCTGCTTTCTCAGACTCCTTCAGCTTAAAAGAGTCAATATGTTAAGCTGACATATTTTGTGTGTCTACATCAAATTCATTTTTAGTAAGATGTATTTAATGTACTTGTAAGAGATCTTGGGGATACATGGTGTAGACCTGAGCAAGGAACAGAAGGGAGAGGGTGGGTCTCTATCTGCAGATGTGATGAATACAAGTCCTCAGCATGAAAGCGGTCCAGCAGACAAGGGTATGGAGCAAGGTGAGCAAGGAACTAGGAGAAAACCTGAGGAACACAGCATTTAAGCATGGAAGAGGAGCCCATGGGGGAGATTGGGGTGGAGGGATGGAGGGGGAGGGGATGTTGTCCCCTGTTCCTGGAGTCAGGAAGGGACCGGGCAGGGATCACCTATCTTATCAGCAGAGAAAACAAGAGGAACCTTGGCCAGAACAGGTTCCAGTAGAGAACTGGGCAGAAGCCAGATGAGGAAAAAGAATCTGAAGGAGAATATTCAAATCATCTAGAAAGATGGTGGCTCCCTCCTTAAAGGTCCATTTCTATCTGTTACTGCGAGGTAATGTCTGTGTGTGCTCAGTCGCTTAGTCATGTCCAACTCTTTGCAATCCCATAGACTATAGCCCACCAGGATCTTCAGTCAACAGAATTTTCCAGGCAAGAGTATTGGAGCATGTTGCCATTTCCTACTCTAAGCAATCTTCCCAGCCCAAGGATTGAACCCCCATCTCCCGTGTTGGCATGTGGATTTTTTTATCACTAGTGCCACCTGGAATGCCCCCTGCAAGGTGATAGAGACCACCAAAGTGCAAGCCGTCTGTGGCTTGCATGATGCATGCTGAATAAGTGGAAAGCGGGTACCTGAGGCACAAACTGGCCAAGTTTCTGATTCGCATCGGGCTTTTCTTTCAGGTAAAGACCACAGGGAAGGCATTTGATTAGAAGTGGGCAAACACTGGAGTACCACATGTGGCAAAATGGGAATATTTTGAAGTATAAAAAGAAACAGAAGTCTCAGAAAATCCAGATCCTGAGTTGATCTGTAAAAATGGTGATGGGAGACAATTCCATGACCACTGTTTACCATTTCAGTAGGACAGGAATAATAAGCTATGAAGAATACCTAGTCTAAGAACTACTGAATAAAAGAAAGAAAAAAACAAACAAGCAAACGAAAAATAGGTGAGATGAGAAAAAAAATGGAAAAATTGAAGGCCAAGCTTCACACAGATGATGGCCTAAAGTAGGTGGATCACAGCCACATATTCAGAGAATAAGGAATCATGAAAACAAAATTTTGCACTTAGAAATTATTTTATGCCAATCAGAATGTAGACTACAAAGCAGGAATTACTTTATGTTCAGCTTCTAGGATGACAGATCCTGAAAAGCTCCCATACTGTCTCCTTTGATAAAGTTGGTGAGTTTGGTGGACTTAACCCCAGAGAGAATTTGGACCTCATATGGGCATAAACACAAACTTGAATGCTTAGAGGTAATAACCTTTGGTTTTTCTCTTTTTCTTCTCTCTTCCTTCCCTTGCCTCTTCTGTTCTTTTTGTTTCGTATGTTTATTTTTGATCAAGATACCCAAATTTTCAACCAATTCTGAGAATCATAGCTTCTACTCAGTCAAGTTTATGCTCAGATTTTCAGACTTCAGGGGAAAGCAGGTTGCTATGAAATTCCATGTGGGAATGACTTCTCCCAATTCAGGTAACATGCTACTCTTCCCTTCTACCAGTCTGTAGAATTCCCCCAAGCTGTCATCTGTCATATTGTAGGATAACTCTGGAGTTGAGAAACTCACTCTGCCTTCTGAAACCAATGCCCATTAGAACAGTTTTTTCATCATACTGCATCAAATTTTGACATTTTATTTCTTTAAAAACCTTTGTCCTAGAACAATATAGTATGGAGAAGAGAATTTCATATTCTTTACTGCAATCTTACAGATTCTTTGTTTCACTGAAAGTGTGAAGAACACATTACCTGGCCCACATTAAGCAAACAATAATCCTCAAGACTATAGATATAAAATAATTAATAATTAATAAAATTATTACATCTTACTGCTTCAGCATCCTTAAATAAAATTAACTTTTTTTTTTTTTTTTACCCCTGTGAGTATATGACACTGGAGAATATAATGGCTTAGACTGAGTATCTTGGTGCCGCTGCCTTGATTTAAGTTAAGGAATCAACTGCTTTTATCCATCATTGACTTTTATCATCAGTGCCAAGGTCAACACAGTGAAAAAGTCAAATAGCATCTTGGCATTATAGCTTTGATCTCATAGGCACTTGAAATGTCTCAGGTATTCCCAAGAATCTTTGAACCACACTTTGAAACTAATTCTGTAAGAAAAGAATCCCTTTAAAGAAATAATTAGGGAAAAACAACAGCTTTCATATTGTGAATATTTCAAATGCAACTTATTGCATCTTACCATTCTTCCTAAAGATCAATTTAAATTAATTCCTCTAAGTAAATGGTTTACTTAAACACTGAAAGTTTTTATGATTCTTTGGAAGTACTCATATCACATTCAATATTAGATCACTAATAAATGCCTGTCATTTTTGATGCAAGCTCATGTTTAGTTCAACTATATGTGTACACGCTCTTTTTGTCTACCGTAACTGAATATGTAGATTCAATATTTGGAATAAGGATAGCTTATACCTCAGCTAATGGGAAATATAATCTTGCCTTGTTATATGATAACTTAATAATTGTTTATTGAAAATTGCACTCACCTTACTCTTAATACATGACACCAATTATTTAAGATGTATTCAGTCAGATTTCCCCAGTGTTTGCAGAATAATTAAGCAATTTCTGAAAGTGATGTTTATGTTTTCAGTTAAAATTTTAATATAACTTTCAAAGGTATCTAATTTAAGATTGGCTACTGGAAGATTCTGACGCAGTTTATTATATAATTGGTATGTGGGAGTTGTGGGCAATATTATGGTGTGAGAATGGAGCACTGATGTCATAAGGAAGCGATAATGAAGCTGTATTAGACAGCTAATTCACCTATCTTGAAATGAAGTAACTAATCAAAATTAGATGCTTTTCATTCTCCACCATTCTGCCCAAACCCCGCAAAAACCCATACATAGTAGATAATATCCAGAGAGCTCACAAACACTATCCCTCAGTAAGGCTTTCCTTCCTATACTTTTTCTAATATTTCTGGTAAATGTCACTTCTCTTCTTTTTCAGTAACTGTGGCAAGTAGGCTACTTTGGTTGAAAACCAGAAATTCATCTGTTCTATTTAACCTTAAGAAATTAATGGCATTGGGAAAACTGGTCACTACATGCAAAAGAATCAAACTGGATGACTTTCTCCTGTATTCAAAAACAAACTCAAAATGGATTAAAGGTTTACATGTGAGACCTGAAACTATAAAACTCCTATAAGAAAACAGGGGCAGTATGTTCTTTGACATGGGTCTTAGTTGGATACATCTCCTCAGTTAAGGAAAACAAAAGCAAAATTAAACAAATGGGACCTAATTAAAAATTGTTGCACAGCAAAGGAAAGTATCAACAAAATTAAAAGACCACCTATTGAATGAAAAATGATATTTGCAAGCAACACATCTGATAAAGAGTTAATACCCAAAATACACAAAGAGCTGAAGCAACTCAATTCAGAAAAACAAGTAACTTGATAGAAAAAGTTGGCAGAGGAAATAAATAAATGTTTTTTCAAAGAAGACATACAGGTGGCCAACAGGCATGTGAAAACATGCTCAACATCACTAACCATCAAGGAAATCAAATCAAAACCAAAATGAGATATCACCTCACACCTGCTAGAATGGATATCATCTCACTTCAGTTCAGTTCATTTGCTCAGTCATGTCTGGCTCTTTGCGACCCCATGGACTGCAGCACACCAGGCTTCACTGTCCATCACCAACTCCCAGAGCTTACACAAACTCATGTAAATAGAGTTGGTGATGCCATCCAACCATCTCATCCTCTGTTGTCCCCTTCTCCTCCTGCCTTCAATCTTTCCCAGCATATCATCTAAAAGACCACAAATAACAAGTGCTGGCAAAGGATGTAGAGAAAAGAGACCACATGTACTAGTGTTGGGGATGTAAATTAGTATATGCCTATGAAAATAGTATGGAGTTTCTTCAAAATAATTAAGACTAAAACTACTATACAATCTAGCAGTTCTACTTCTAGGTATTTATCAGAAGAAAACAGAAACACGAAATCAAAAAGATATATGCACACTTATGTTCATTGCAGGGCTTCCCTGGTAGCTCAGTGGTAAAGAATTTGCCTGCCAAAGCAGGAGACGCTGGTTAGATCCCTGGGTTGGGAAGACCCCCTGTAGAAGAAACAGTAACCCACTCCAGTATTCTTGCCTAGAAAACCCCATGGACAGAGAAGCCTGATGGGTTACACAGTCCATGGGGTCACAAAGAGTCAGACATGACTTAGCAACTGAGCACAACACAGTATATATACAGAGGATCCTGGTGGGCTACACTCCATGGGGTGGCAAAGAGTCGGACACGACTAAGCAACTAACAATTTAACATCCGTATATATATTAGGATGGAATCGTTCAGTTCAGTTTCTCAGTCGTGTCCAACTCTTTGTGACCCCGCAGACTGCAGCACCACCAAGCTTACCTATCAATCACCATCTCCCAGAGCCTGCTCAGACATGTCCATCAGGTCAGTGATGTCATCCAACCATCTCATCCTCTGTTGTCCCCTTCTCCTCCCACTTTCAATCTTTCCCAGCATTAAGGTATTTTCCAATGAGTGGGTTCTTCACATCAGGTGGCCAAACTATTGGAGTTTCAGCTTCAGCATCAGTCCTTCCAATGAATATTTGGGACTGATTTCCTTTAGGATGGACTGGTTGGATTTCCTTGCTATTCAAGGGACTCTCAAGAGCTTTCTCAAACACCAGACTTCAAAAGCATCAATTCTTAAGTGCTCAGCTTTCTTTATAGTCCAATTCTCACATCCATACATGACTACTGCAAAAACAATAGCTTTGAGTAGATGGACATTTGTTGGCAAAGTAATGTCTCTGCTTTTTAATATGTTGTCTATGTTGGTCAGCTTTTCTTCTAAGGATCAAGCCTCTTTTAATTTCATGGCTATACTCACCATCTGCAGTGATTTTGAAGCCAAAAAAACTTAAAGTCTCTCAGTGTTTTCACTGTTTTCTCATCTATTTGCTATGAAGTGATGGGACTGGATGCCATGATCTTAGTTTTCTGAATGCTGAGTTTTAAGTCAACTTTTTCACTCTCTTCTTTCACTTTCCTCAAGAGGCTCTTTAGTTCTTCTTTGCTTTCTGCCATAAGGGTGGTGTCATCTGCATATCTGAAGTTATTGGTATTTCTCCTGGTAATCCTGATTCCAGCTTGTGCTTCATCCAGCCCAGCATTTCACATGATGTACGCAGGGTGATAATATACAGCCTTGATGCATTACTTTTCTGATCTGGAACCAGTCTGTTGTTCCATATCCAGTTCTAACTGTTATTTCTCGACCTGTATGCAGATTTCTCAGGAGGCAGGTCATGTGGTCTGGTATTCCTATCTCTTAAAGAATTTTCCACAGTTTGTTGTGATCCACACAGGCAAAGGCTTTGGCGTAGTCAATAAAGCAAAAGTAGATGTTTTTCTGGAACAGTAGCAATATAAAGGAATGAAATCTTAAAGTTTGTGATAATATGAATCGGCCTAGAGGGTATTATGTTAAGTGAAATAAGTTAGAGAAAGATAAATAACATATGATTTCACTTATATGTGGAATCTAAAAGACAAACAAACAAAAACCCTCAAACATAACAAAACAGGAACAGAGTCATAGAGACAGAGAACAAACAGGTGGTTGCCTGAGGGAAGGTGCTTAGGGGGATGAGAGAAATAGGTGAGGGAGATTTAGAGGTATACACTTTTAGTTGTGTAAGAAAAGTGAATCATGAATAGAAAATGTATAGTGTGGGAAATATAGTCAATAATGATGTAATATCTTTGGCGACATAGTATTTATTGTGGTGATCATTTCAGAATGTATGGAAATACTGAATCATATTGTGCACCAGGAATTACCATAGTTTTGTAGGTCAACTATACTTCAAACCAAACAGACCAACAAACAAACTCATAGAAAATGAGATCAGATTTGTGGCTTTCAGAGGAGGGGGTTTGGTGGAAGGGGAATTGGATGAAGGCATCAAAATGTACAAACATGCAGTTATAAGATAAATAAATACCAGAAGTTTAATGTACAGCATGATAAATATAATTAGCACTGTTGTGTGCTACATTTGAAAATTGCTAAAACAGTATATCCTAAGAATTTTCAAAATAAGGGAGTATTTTTGCCCTTTTCTTTTCAATCTATATGAGATGATGGACTTTCACTAGGTTTATTGTAATGATCACTGTATTATGTAAGTCAAATCACTATGCTGTACACCTTAAACTTATGCAGTGAAAGTGAAAGTCACTCAGTCATGTCCGATTCTTTGCAACCCCATGGACTTAGTTCAAGCAGTGCTGCTGCTGCTGCTAAGTCGCTTCAGTCGTGTCCGACTCTGTGCGACCCCATAGACGGCAGCCACCAGGCTCCGCCATCCCTGGGATTCTCCAGGCAAGGGCACTGGAGTGGGTTGCCATTTCCTTCTCCAGTGCATGCAGTATTGTATGTCAACTACATCAATAAAACTGAGTGCAAAGATAACGAATTTTTTGGAGAGATGTTTGTTAAAATAGTAAAAGTTAAATCTATTCTGAGGCTTACAAGATGTAAATTACTTCTTTTATCAAAATTCAGGTGATTTAAAATTCTATTCCTAATAAAAAACATAGAAGATTATTACAATTGTATTAATGGTTATCGATCTGCACCCATCATGGTAACCTATTCTTGGAGCAATCTGCATTGTTATTTCTTTTCCATAAATACTGCTATAAGACGCATTTTAAAAAACATCTGACAAAACAACAAGTTGATGACTGAACAAGTTGTCATTTCAACTACTGACAGAACTTAATGATTCTGGCATGATGAAGCATCCCACTATTTACAAGCTAGTCATTATCTCATGCTGTAAATAAAGATACAGAGTTCAGTTTAATAAGCATTAATTGACTATGTTCCTTGCCCAAGATACAGTGCCAGGAACTGAGGGTACATAACTCTTGGTACAAAGGAGCTCTGAATTTTGTTAGAAAGAGAGTTGTATAAAGCAAACTCTAATGCTAGGAAGTCTGTGATAAATACTATAAAATAAATTTAAGGATGTTTAATAGGAAAGAATTATCTTTGACTGGGAAGAAGGGCTGATGAGTTCACAGAAAAGTTGCACCTCAAATAAAGACTGCATTTTGACAGCTGAGAATGGTGTGGTAAAAGTCTCCAACACCTGGTCATGTGGTTATATTCTGAAAATATACAGCAATCTGGATATAGCCAGCAGGTGGTGCACAAAGGTTCTAGGGAAGGTGGGGTGAAGGACTCAATGACAAAGAAAAGAGAGGAGTGCATTCAAGTGAATTCTGAAACTTCTTTTGTGAAAACTTCTGTTTCTTCTCCTTTGTCTTTTTTGCTGGAATTCTCAACTGCAATTCTCAATGTACAATTAAGTGGCACATTATTTTGCCACCAAAGATCCAACTAGTCAAAGCTATGGTTTTTCCAGTAGTCATGTATGGATGTGCTGCTGCTGCTGCTGCTTCCCCGTCCCTGGGATTCTCCAGGCAAGAACACTGGAGTGGGTTGCCATTTCCTTCTCCAATGCATGAAAGTGAAAAGTGAAAGTGAAGTCGCTCAGTCGTGTCTGACTCTTTGCGACCCCATGGACTGCAGCCCACCAGTCTCCTATGTCCACAGGATTCTCCAGGCAAGAGTACTGGAGTGGGGTACCATCACGTTCTCTGGTATGGATGTGAAAGTTGGACTATAAAGAAAGCTGAGCGCCGAAGAATTGATGCTTTTGAAGTGTAGTGTTGGAGAAGACTCTTGGGAATCCCTTGGACTGCAAGGGGATCCAACCAGTCCATTCTGAAGGAGATCAGTCCCAAATATTCATTGAAAGGACTGATGCTGACGCTGAAACTCCAATATTTTGGCCACCTGATGCAAAGAACTGACTCATAATAGATTGAAGGCATGAGGAGAAGGGGATGACAGGGCATGAGATGGTTGGATGGCATCACTGACTCCATGGACATGAGTTTGAACAAGTTCTGGGAGTTAGTGATGGACAGGGAAGCCAGGCGTGCTGCAGCCCATAGGGTGGCAGAGTTAGACATGACTGAGGGACTGAACTGACCTGAACTAACTCCCCACAGACCCAAAATAGATTCTGGAGAAAGAAAATTGATTGGTCCATTCATACTATCTTTCTTATTGAAAAGGAGTGAAGTCACCAGGTTGAATAGGGCTGAATATCTAGTTTATTCAACAAACCTTGGTTATTTAATGTGAGCCAAGAAGTGAGCTGAGTGCTAAGGGTATAATGGTGGAGAAAATAGAATTGATTCTCATTCATACAGAATGTACAATTCATTTGGGAAAATGGATGTTAAATAGCCATAGAAACATTTGATTAAAAACAGTTATAATGCTCTGAAGGAAAAAACTACGAGTATAATTAAGGTTATTTCAGACATCTCTGACTCACAAGTCAGGTTGGCATTTGCATTTCTCTCAGTGATAGACATAGGTTTCTAGATTAAATGATTATTTGTGTACACAGTTTATATCTTTCACAATAGCAACATTCAAGAGAATGAATTCTGAAATAAGGATTTTCGTTAAGAATCTGGTTCAGCTAATGGTCACTTAGTTACTGTTATTTGATCCTGCTTTTCTATAGGGACAATAATTGCTACCTTATAAGGTTGTAAAAATAAGAATATGCATATGTGAAGGTCTACAGATGAAATTTCTTACATTAACTAATAATAAAGACTATCAACACCACTATGGAATTTCAAACTAACCCAGGGTATCATTCAGATGTTAAGAGATGTGTCTCTTAACTTGTATCAGCTAAAAGATGGACAAGATAACATGCTTGACAATGTTAGTTTTTAAAGTTGGTTTTTAATTAAACACTGTCTCTCTTATCTTATCCCCTATGGTTAAGAACTAATGGATAAACAGAAGAGTGTATCTCTTAAAGCCAGTTGTATTTCCTGAAGTGCTGTAATGGGGAACATGATTGGACCCTAAGGGCAAATAGGTTCCCAACCATTATCCGTAACCCGCATGCTCAGTCTAAACTTTGGGGTAGTTCATCTGAGAAAAAGTTTGTCTGCAAGGAGGCAAACACTACATAAACAGCAATAAGGGTAACCACCCTATATTATTTTTGATGTCTGATAGAAGGAGTCTAGTGGAAAAAAAAAAATGTCTTTAAGACCTGCATCTTACAAGTTAGCCTGGCCTGACCAAGGTCTGCTCTCCAAGTGAAAGCAGGCACACAGCAGAAGGCATCTGCCTGTCCAGGGATGATGCTGCTCTTAAAGAAGGACAGAATGGCCCTGAGATGCTCGTGTTCAGTTCCTTCCTACAAGTCAGAAATGTCACCATGCTACACATCCCCTAGGAAACACGATGACAAGCAAACAGAGTCATCATAAACATCCATCAAATGCAGTAATAATGAGGGCAACCCAGACCAGAGGTACATGGAATTATGTGGGCATAAAAGTGAATATGAAGGCAAATATCAAGAACAGATGGAATCAACTTTACACTTTAGCCTAAAAAGAATCATCACTGTATTATTCTAAAATGAGTTGCTCACCACCTTTGGCTAATGATACATATAATGATCCTCTCCAACCCATATAAAAGGCTTGCTTTTCCTTATCAAACATATTCACACCATATCCCATTTGACCTATAAGGTTATATCTATATGTAAAATCATTCCCAAGGACTATTGATAGATTCATGTCATAAAATAAAATAAACTGAACATAGTTTTCTTAGTAAATAATCTTAGAAATAAATAGAATATAATTATGACAATTCTACAGTTATTACTTTAGCATTTTGAGCCCTTGACAACTAAGCAAAAGGAAACAGCTCTCAATGAGCTCTTGTTCAGTCGCTCAGTCATGTCTGACTCTGCAATCCCATGAACTGCAACACCCCAGCTTCCTTGTCCTTCACCATCTCCCAGAGTTTGCTCAAATTCATGTCCATTGAGTCAGTGATGCCATCCAACCATCACATCCTCTGTTGTCCCCTTTTCCTCCTGTCTTCAATCTTTCCAAGCATCAGGGGCTCTTCTAATAGTCGGCTCTTCACATTAGCTGGCCAAAGTATTGGAGCTTTAGCTTCAGCATCATTCCTTCCAATGTATAGTCAGGCTTGATTTCATTATGATTGACTGGTTTGATCTCCTTGCCATCCCAGGGACTCTCAAGAGTCTTCTGCAATACCACAGTTCAAAAACATCAATTCTTCAGTGCTCAGTCCAACTCTCACATCCTTAGGTGACTACTGGAAAAACCATAGCTTTCACTATACGGACGTTTGTTGGCAAAGTAATGTCTCTGATTTTTAATATGCTGTCTAGGTTGATCATAACTTTCCTTCCAAGGAGTAAGCGTCTTTTAATTTCATGGCTGCAGTCACCATCTGCAGTGATTTTGGAGCCCCCCAAAACAAAGCCTGTCATTGTTTCCATTGTTTGTCCATCTATTTGCCATGAAGTGATGGGACCAGATGCCATGATCTTAGTTTTTTGAATGTTGATTTTTAAGCCAGCTTTTTCACTCTCCTCTTTTATTTTCATCAAGAGGCTCTTTAGTTCCTCTTTGCTTTCTGCCGTAAAGGTGGTGTCATCTGCATATCTGAGGTTATTGATATTTCTCCCGGCAATCTTGATTCCAGCTTGTGCTTCATCCAGCCTGTTATTTTGCACAATGTACTCTGCATATAAGTTAAATAAGCACAGTGACAATATACAGCCTTGACGTACTCCTTTTCCTATTTGGAGCCAGTCTGTTGTTCCATGTCCAGTTCTAACTGTTGCTTCTTGACCTGAATACAAGTTTCTCAGGAGACAAGTAAAGTGATCTGGTATTCCCATATCTTTAAGAATTTTCTGCAGTTTTTTGTGATCCACACAGTCAAAGCCTTTAGCATAGGCAATGAAGCAGATCTTTGCCTGGAATCCCCTTGCCTTTTCTATGATCCAGTGAATTTTGGCAATTCAATCTCTGGTTCCTCTGCCTTTTCTAAATCCAGCTTGAACATCTTGAAGTTCTTGGTTCACATACTGTTGAAGCCTAGCTTGAAGGATTTCAAGAATGACCTTGTTAGCATGTGAAATAAGTGCAATTGTAAAGTAGTTTGAACATTCTTTGGCCTTGCCCTTCTTTGGGATTGGAATGAAAACGGACCTTTTCCAGTCTTGTGGTCACTGCTGAGTTTTCCAAATTTGCTGGCATATTGAGTGCAGCACTTTAACAGCATCATCTTTTAGGAAATAGGTCAGCTGGAATTCCATTGTCTCCACTAGCTTTGCTCTTAGCGATGCTTCCTAAGAGCCAGCTGACTTAACACTCCAGGATGTCTGGCTCTAGGTGATTTACCACACCATCATGTTTATCCAGATCATTAGAATCTTTTTTGTATAATTCTGTGCATTCAGGAAGTTTATCCCTTCACTATCACTTAATTCTCTTGAAAGATTCTCACTTTAGCTTGCTGTGTTTCTTAAAAGGCTGGCACTTTTACAGGTACTTGATCTTTTCAAAGACCTCAGAACTTTGGGAAGAAAAGAAAGTCCTACTATCTTTAATGGGCTCCCTAGTGGTTCAGCGGTAAAGAATCCACCTGCAATGCAAGGGACACAGGAGACGCAGTCTTCAGTCCTGGGGTGAGGAAGATCCCCTGGAGAAGGAAATGACAATCCACTCCAGTATTCCTGCCTAGAGAATCCCATGGACAGAGGAGTCTGGCAGGCTACAAGAGTCACAAAGAGTTGGACACAACTGAAGAGACTGATCCTGCCTTGTTTTTAATAACTTTTGATTTCCATTTCAGATATAATTCTTGAAGTACCTGATTGAGCTACAAATAGAAACATCCCAAGTTTTTACCTGCATCATACACACTTCAGATTCCATCCTTCTGTTATGTTTTGCTTTCAAAGCTACTTAGACATTTAATTTAATTTTATCTTTACAAATAGGATGGTGGCAGGAAGAAAGAAAAAAAATATAACTTGCACTATCACATTCTAAAGTGCAAGGCATAAAGTTGTCACACGTGAAATCTGTTTTAGGCTTCCCACTTTACAAAAAAATCAGCTTGCATTCCTGACTAAGTTCCTTTGAGGGCTCAGGGAATTTTGACTGTTTGAACTGGACTAACTTGTACCCTGCCATGATCATTTTCTAACCTCTTCTAATTCCACCAGGTGGTAATGTTTGTGTGTTAACTATGGTGTTTTTGACACGTCAAGTCATAAAGCAATATAATCCTTCATTATAAACCTCTAATCATTTTATCTCAATGACTAACTGTTTTTCCCATACAGGCATCAATTTCCTTTTCCCCTCCCATCTCCCAAGAAACCAGCTCATTTAATTAGACATTTCTGGTCTGTCCAACCTTGGTGAACTCTACAATCAGTAATAGGAACAAAGCATTAATAGGAAGAGCAAGGTATAATCTGTAATAGGGGCTCCCTTCATTATGAAACACCTCCTATTCAGCATTTATATTAATGCATAATTAAGTAGCTGTCTCGTTAAAGCCTTTACTTATATCAAAGCTATATCTCCAGAACACCTCATTTTCCCTGAGAATGAGTGAAAGTCCCTAAAGTATTCACTTTTTAATGTAACTATTAAAAATGCAACACAGGAATTGAAAATGTGGCTAAATCGTTTAGTAACCTCTTTTGACATTTTCATTACATCTCCTATTACTGGAATCAAAATGAGAATAAGATTATTTCAGAAATTTAAAAGAAACCCTCCATGGCAGTCAATGCATGACATGCAGTGTAGAATTTCATATTGTTGAATTTATTGTATTAAAAAAAAAAACACAGGACAGAATAAATACAACTTTGCATTTTTCTTCCCTGAGGACCTCTTTGCTGAATATATTTGGGAACAGGCTTCTCACCAGTGGCTATGAGAGCTGAGTATCCTTCGCTGAGGATTTTATAGGCGAAATTCAAATATGCAGTAGGAGGCTAGACTTATTATCACTGCGGCTGCTGCTGCTAAGTCGCTTCAGTCATATCACTAAAACACCTTTTAATTGTAAGTCTATGACTTAATTGTAGTTACACAACTAGCAGGTAGACTTCTAGAGGGAGTTTTCCTCTTTGCCTTGTCCTTCTGGGGCAGATGTGTAGCTCATAGGATAAGTGTGGAGCAAGGACTTCTAGCATGCTCTGTGTTTTCTACCACCGGTCAAAGGGTATTTTTCTTTCAGATGCTGGGAAAGGCTCATCATTGCAGCCATGAGCCTCTAGCATTAGTGGCCAACAGCCAAATAGTGACTGTTTACAGAAATCGTATTATTTTTCAGACACGGTGGTTCAGACAGTGAAGAATCCGCCTGCAATGTGGGAGACCTGGGTTCTATCCCTGGGGTGGGAAGATCCCCTGGAGGAGGGCATGGCAACCCACTCCAGTATTCCTGCCTGGAGAATCCCCATGGACAGAGAAGCCTGGTGGGCTACAGTCCATGGGGTCACAAAGAGTCTAACCCGACTGAGCGACTAAGCACACACGGTGCTTAGTGTTTCACTTGCATTACCTAAATTGTCTCATATTAATTGCAGGGTTTTCATAATGTTAGTATTCCTTCTGACAAAAGCAAAGGCCTTACTTAGTCATGTTTCTTACTACTTAGTCCTATTTCTTACTAATGCCAGGGAATGGCATGCAAGTTGTTGGGCTGGTGGAGGATGCAAAGTGAAAGGCAAAGATCTGACTTCTTCCTATGCTGTCAGTGTGGTGAACTGGGCTGTCCTCTTGCCTCGTGGGCAAAGGCATGGGCCAGCAATCTGTGTTCAGCTGGTAAGGCATTCCACCACTTACACTTTTGTTTGTATATTCATCCATTCACCGATATTTATACATTGTTTGCCAAGTGCTAAGCATTGTGCTTGCTGATAGAGATAACATTAAGAATAAGATGGACATCTATTGTCCCTGGTAAAGTATAAAAAGCGACTGAGAAGCTGAGATCTCTTAGATTATTAGTAGCGAGCTGGGGTGCTAGGAAGAGGAAATAGCTTTGGATTACCCAGTCGGAGACTGTATCATAATACACAGTATTACAGCCATTTGTCAGGAGCTTCTCAGGGGTGATTTATCAAATAGTTGACGTCAGAAACTCAGTCCTTGATATTGTGGGGAAAATCTAATCCTCTCATGACGCGACTCCTCCGCCTTGCCCAACTCATCTGGCTAAGGCTCTCCTTTCTGCAGACATCACAGATGCTTGGGGAGTGGCTGAGAAGATACCTTTAGCCTAGTGGGCTACTTCTCTTCTCCCTGTGTCAGTTTTGTAATGAAGCTGTCAGCCAAGGTGATTTATCTTTGTATCATGTGGTCCTTTAAGAATTTCTTTCTTGGATAATTGAATGTCACTCATCCAGGGAAGATCCTACTTCCTACATTAGGATGTCAGGGGATGCATGGCAATCACGAGCTGGATGGCCACATATGGGAGCACACCATACATTACAGGAGTGGCTCTGCATGGCTGATTATCGTACAGGGAGAAGCAGAGCAGCCTTCCAGCTGGAGACCCCAGCAGACTGCAGAATAGGCAGAAAATGCCTTTACCTCACTAGCTGAAATGTAAAATTGTAAAGTTAAATGTTGAGGCAATGCCAGAAGAGTTACTTCTGCAGTATCCTTGCTGCCTTGACATGCCTTCAATTGAATGCAAACAAACAGAACTGCTTCCTCTGTATCACTGCTTTGACTGTTACTCCTATCTTGCCATATTTTATTGTGTCCAGATATTTGAAGCACTCTCCATAAATTAATTCTAGGTGATGTATGTAAGTCAGTATTTATTCAATAGAAAATGTCTGAGAGGAGAATGAGTTAACAGTGATAATGTCTGGATGGTGGGATTATGATAGATCTTTAATATCCTTTTTTGATTTATCTGTACTTTTAACTTTTTACAAATATATATGAGTTACTTTTGTGACAGAAACACAATTATTTTACATTTTTGTTAAGATCTGTCATCCACTAGGATAAGGCAGTGGCACCCCACTCCAGTACTCTTGCCTAGAAAATCCCATGGACAGAGGAGCCTGGTGGGCTGCAGTCCATGGGGTCGCGAAGAGTTGGAGATGACTGAGCGACTTCACTTTCCCTTTTCACTTTCATGCATTGGAGAAGGAAATGGCAACCCACTCCAGTGTTCTTGCCTGGAGAATCCCAGGGACGGGGAAGCCTGATGGGCTGCTGTCTATGGGGTCGCACAGAGTTGGACACGACTGAAGCGACTTAGCAGCAGCAGCAGTCATCCAATAAATTTAGAAAAAAGTATGTTATTTAAATAAAGTGAATAACCAGTATCAGAAATTCCTAAATGTTGGGTCAATATGATGGTTCAAATGGTAAAGAATCTGCTTGCAATGCAGGAGACCTGGGTTCAATTCCTGGGTCAGGAAGATACCCTGGAGAAGGGAATGGCTACCCACTCCAGTATTCTTGCCTGTAGAATTCCATGGACAGAGGAGCCTAGCGGGCCACAGTCCATAGGGTTGCAAAGAGTTGGACATGACTGAGTAACTAACACTTTAACTTTCTTTTCTATCAATTGAGAAAAAAAAAGTATGTTATCTAAATAAAATAAATAATGAGTATGACAAATTCCTAAATGTTGGGATCAATATTCTAAAATGGAATATGTGATATTAATTAATATTAGTTACATTTTCCATTTGTCTTTAGACCGCAAGTTGGAAAAATTGGAATGCTATATTGAAAGTAGCAGAAACTGATTTTTTTTTTTTTAAAACCTTATAGTTCTAAGTATTGAGTTTCTCTACTGTTTTGGCATTTTGCTTTGTAGAATACCTCTGCTTGTTAACATATTTAAGTTTTTTTTTTTCCCATGAAATAAATTTGTTATGCATGTTCTCGGGTGTCTATTCATTAACATCCTCCTGCTGTTCACATTTTATTAATGAAACAACCCATCTCCCCCCTACCAGCAGACACTTAATTCCTTCCCAGAATCCATCTGCTTTTCATGGGCTTCAGAGGCCAAATTCCTTTGCAAGATCAACTCTAACAAAAGCTTAATTTGACAGACCAATTAAATACCAAAGATAGTTAGCTATTTCTCAGTATCAGAAGCTCTGAAAGTGTGTTTTTACTATGATTACTACTCACATGACTGAGGGGTGGATGATTAGGGAATTCACTTTCTACTTGTAAAACTTGCCACTCAAGTTTTGAATACACACTTGGCAAATTTGGCTACTTTCATTTATCTATTTTGCTGTGCTTCCTTCTTTTTCTTTTTCTTCCTCCTGCCTCTCCCTTTCTCTCTCCCTCCTTCCCTTCCTCTTAATGATAAATATAACAAGCATCTTATTGGCCCATTTATAATTTACTTGTATCAATATCAGCCAGCTCTTGTCAATCAAAATGAGTCCAAGAAATCTTCAAGGAGGAACATTTACAGAAGTTGCATGATATGGAGTGTTGCTGTGTTATTAATTTTGAGAATCTAGAGTTCTGAGAAAATTCAAACTTGCACTGAGGTGAAGTTCAAATGCATTTTAAACTTGAAAAGTCTTCTGTGTTATATTATATACACATATATATCAGCATTCTATAGATGTTCTAATATCAAAGTATTATAAACACAGTTTAGCTTCTGCTCTCTCATTGTTTTTCCTACCTTTTCATTTGTAACATATTATATTTAATATTGAACCAGTGGAAAAATACTCAACTGTTGTTCTAGCTTAGTCCTGGACCCCTTTCTTTTCTCCTTCCACAGTTTGGTTACTTCATCTGGCTTCATGCCTTTAGATACAAACTGCACATGGATCATCCCAAATTTTATCTCCAGTGTGGATCTGTTCTCTGAACTCCAGACTCATAAATCCAATTGCCAAATCAAACCTCCCCTTAAACGTCAAATAGTCATCACACTTAACATGTTCTAAGCTGTTTCCATCCGTAGTCTAATCTACTACAGCCCTACCTTCTCAATTAATGGCAACTTTATCCTTCTGGTTGTTCAGGCCAATATCCTTGATGTCATCCTGGATTTCTGTCTATTTTTACATCCCTTACCTTACCACCAAGGAATTCTATTGGTCAGACTAAAAAAATATCGGAATACGGTTATTACACTATCTCCAGCACTTTTACCTCCTGCAAGGGATCATAACCTCTCATCACCATTACTGCAAATCCTCAAACTAGATTCCTTACTAGTGGTCCTGTTTTGCTACAGTCTATGGTCTATTCTTGATAGAGTAGCCACAGTAATTGAAACAGACTCAACATGTCCTTTCTCCTTGTTCTCTCTCTCCCTCAGAGTAAAATAATTTGTTTACATGATCCAGCGCCTCACATCTCTCAAGCCTCATTCCTGTTACTCTTAGTCCATATTCTTCTATCACCAGTCACACCCACAACTGGGTGTTGTTTTTGCTTTGGTTCTGTCTCTTCATTCTTTTTGGAGTTATCTCTCCACTGATCTCCAGTAGCATATTGGGCACCTACCGACCTGGAGAGTTCATCTTTCAGTGTCATACCTTTTTGCCTTTTCAAACTGTTCACGCGGTTCTCGAGGCAAGAATACTGAAGTGATTTGCCATTTCCTTCTCCAGTGGACCACGTTTTGTCAGAACTCTCCACCATGACCCGTTTGTCTTGGGTGGCCCTACATGGCATGGCTCATCATTGAGTTAGACAAAGCTGTGGTCCATGTGATCAGATTGATTAGTTTTCTGTGATTGTGGTTTTCAGTCTGTCTGCCTTCTGATGTAGAAGGATAAGAGGCTTATGGAAGCTTCCTGATGGGAGAGACTGACTGAAGGGGAAACTGGGTCTTGTTCTGATGGGCAGGGCCATGCTCAGTAAATCTTTAATTTAGGAGATCCAACCAGTCCATCCTAAAGGAAATCAGTCCTGAATATTCACTGGGAGGACTGATACTGAAGCTGAAACTCCAACAATTTGGCCACCTGATGCGAAGAACTGACTCATTGGAAAAGACCCTGATGGTGGGAAAGATTGAAGGCAGGAGAAGAAGGGGATGACAGAGGATGAGACGGTTGGATGGCATCACTGACTCAATGAACATGAGTTGGAGTAAATTCTGGGAGTTGGTGATGAATCGGGAGGCCTGGCATGCTGCAGTCGATGGGGTCGCAAGGAGCTGAACGCAACTGAGCAACTGAACTGCACTGAATCCATATTCTACACAAGCCACACTGGACCCCACACTGTTTTACGAACAGTTTAGGTCTTTGTCTCTCACGGATGTTAAAACACATGTCCTCCAATTACCTGCATGGCTTGCCCTCCTTACCTGCGTCACGTGTTTCTTCAAAGAAAAGGGCAGAGTGATGTAAAGGCAAAGAGCATGGATCCCAGAACCAGGTTACCTGTGCTGTCACTGCTCTGTCACTTCCCAGTTTTGTGGATTGTGGACGACTTAACCTTCCTATCCTTCCCTTTTGTTTTTTATACCATGGAGTTAATAACAGCATCTGCTTCACAGAGTTGTCATGAGGATTAAATGAGTTAATATTTGAAAAGCACATAGCCTAGAAGATAGTGTTATACAAGTGTTTTTGTAAACAAAACAAAATGTCATTTTCTTAATCAGGTCTTCCCTGACTCTCTACTGAAAATTTTAAACCATCTCTCACCCCACCATTCTGCAACTCTCTTTCCTGTTTTTTTCTCTTCCCTATTGTTCTTACTTCTAAGAATTTACTCATTTATTTCAGTACTTACCACTCTTAATAGATTCTATGCTCCATGTAAACAGTGATATTTTACTGTTAATTAACTAAAACAATTTCTGGAATATAGTAGATATTCAATAGCTATTTGTCAAAAAATATATTAAATTAGTGATAATGCTATATTTAGATGAAACTTGGAAATAAGCTAAAGCCCTTAGATGCATGGATCCTGCTTTGGATTCCATTTTGAGAGTCCTTTAGGGTACAGCATGTTGTAATTTGAAATGCAGCTGCTGATACTGTTTAGGTTTTTATCCTATAAGAACAGGGTCATTGGTTTTCTCTCTAGACTGACATTTTGGGTGATGTCAACTTAACTATGAA
The DNA here is from genome assembly GCF_000754665.1 of Bison bison bison. NCBI lineage: Eukaryota > Metazoa > Chordata > Mammalia > Artiodactyla > Bovidae > Bison > Bison bison. The sequence goes on along the minus strand of NW_011494835.1, from coordinate 10,372,837 downwards.
ACCCTGCTTGAGATAAATTGCCAATATAACTTGCAGGCAGAGAAGCCAGATTAATGCTATCTGGCTGCATTCTAAATGTCATTGTTTTTATTTCAAAAGGCCAGGAAATAACATTTTAAATACTTGTAGCACCACTATTCAACATCAGTGCATTCAGCAAAAAAGGCAGAATCTGAACTAACTCTATTCAATTTTTACCATTTTAGAAACAGAGCTTTATAGAGATGAACTATCTCTTGACACATAGTAGGCATTGGTGTAAAATATTTAGTGAGAGAAAGCACAATGATTACATCTTGTGAGTTTATGAAAGCCCATTATTCCCAAAATGAGAAAGAAAAACCAACATGATTCTTAAACATATTGTTGATTCCTCAATAGCCTTTTAACTGTTGATAAATAAATAAATATAAGTTTAAATCAGATACATGTATTCTGTTACTTTTTTATATCTCCCTGAAGATGGATAATTACTAACCATCTAGGAATTATTAATAATTAATAATAAATTATAACATTAATTTTCTCTCTATCAAAAAGTCATCTAGATAGTGTGCTTGAATGTAAACAGTGGAAAATATCTTTTCCTAGATTTAATTTCAATATTTTGTTGACACTGGTGTTGGGTTGCAAATGAGACACTTTGAGTCATTCAAGGAAGCACACTAGGAACTGGCAGCATCTCTCCCAGAAAGCTCACTCAATAAATATTTATATTTCATGTTTCAAAGAGCATTCCATGAAGATTATATTTCATATGTTTATTTTAGAAGAAGAATTAACATGTAGTTGGATTTGGGATCTTTAGATACTAGAACCATTAGCATAATTGATGAATAATGTAAATCACAGTAGAGAAACCATTTTTTATTTTTCTTTATAATATATTGTTTATCATTAAATTGATATTATAGAGCTTTTAGTTATAAAATTAAAAAAATTCTAACCAGAAATTTGTATTTAAAAAATTAATACTTTAAGAGAATGATGAAACTAGACTATAGCAAATGTTTGCAAATCACATATCTGATAAAGGACTTGTATTCAGAATATATAAAGAACTTTCAAAATTTAATAATAAAACCACAAACAACCCACTGAAAAATTTGGCAATCAATCTGAACAGTACTTCTTCAAAAAAATATACACAGATGGCAAACTAGTACATGGACACAATTCTCAGCATTATTAGTCATTAGGGAAATGAAAAATTAAATCACAAATATTGACTCATACATATTAGAATATTTAAAACAGCTGACTATATCAAGTGTTGCAAACATTTGAATAAATTGGAATTCTCATAAACTGCTGATTGGTATGTAAAATATGCCACTTTCACAAATAGTTTTGCAGTTTCTTACAAGGTGAAACATACACTTATCTCAAGCTCAGTTATTTCACTGAGCATTTATCAAAAAGAAATGAAAGCTTATTTTCATAAAAAGAATTTTCTTGGATGTTCATAATAGCTTTTTATTATTTTATTAGTCTCAAACTAAAATCAACCAAAAGTCCTTCTAGATTGTCAAATTATATATATATATATACACACACACACACACACATATTGCACTCTTATTAGAAATAGAAATAATGAGCTACTGATACATCTAACAATATGGATGAATTTCATCTAATGATGCCAAGTAAAAGAAGCTCAACAACAAAAAGTATAGTGTATGATTTAATTTATATAAAATTCTACTAAAGTGGAAACTAATCGCCAAGACAGAAAGCAAATGACCTGCTGCCTGGGGGATGAGCCAGTAGGGAAAGGACAGAATGAGGAATTAGAAAGAGGCACAAGAAAAATCTGGATGGAAATGGATATTTGCTATATTAACTGTGTTGACTGCTTTGCAGGCATATGCAAATGTCAGAACTTAGCACGTTATATAGTTCAAATACACGTTGTATACCAATTATACCACAGTATAGCTGAGAAAGGGCTTCCCTGGTGTCTCAGATGGCAAAGAATCTGCCTGCAATGCAGCGGACCTAGGTTTGATCCCTAGGTTGGGAAGATACCCTGGAGGAGGGCATGGCAATCCACTTCAGTATTCTTGCCTGGAGAATCCCATGGACAGAGGAGATTGGTGGGCTACAGTCCATGGGGTTGCAAAGAGTTGGACATGACTGAGAGACTAATACTTCCAGTTCTTCCATGATAGCTGAGAAAACATACACATTGGAGTAAATGTTTTATTTACATGATAATGATGGACAGATCTATTCCACAAAGAATCCATATCACCACCTGTGCAATCAGAATAGCTGGTGATCAGCAAGAGGCTGGGGATTCAGACTCTCCTGTGGTGAAGGGCTTGATCCAGAGGCGAATGGGCTCACTGTGGACCAATTAAAGGAAGCTGTGGTGCTTAAAGACCAGAATAGGACATCTTAGCCTCAAGGCTAATTCTCCCACCATTCATCCATTTTTATTTTGGAAAATTTCAATTCTGCGAAAAGGTTAAAGGCCAATAATAATAGTTATTTACATTGCTGTTGTTTTTGTTCAGTTGCTAAGTCATGTTCACTTTGTAACCCCATGAACTGCAGCATGCCAGGCTTCCCTGTCCTTCACCATCTCCTGGAGTTTGCTCAAACTCATGTCTATTGAGTTGGTAATGGTAGCTAACCATTTCATCCTTTGCCACTCCCTTCTCCTTTGGCCTTTGATCTTCCCCAGCATCAGAATCTTTTTGAATGAGTTGGCTCTTAGCATCAGGTGACCAAAGTATTGGAGCTTCAGCTTCAGCATCAGTCTTTTCCATGACTGATTACTTATATGTTGTTCAGTTGCTAAGTTGTGTCGAACTCTTTGTGACCCCATGGACTGCAACCCAACAGATTCCTCTGTCCATGGAATTTTCCAGGTGAGAATACTGGAGTGAGTTGCCATTTCCTACTCCACAGGATCTGTGGAGAAAAAGAAAGAAAAAATACAAAATAATTATCTGATCTAATAATGAGTGAAACATTTTTAAAAGTTATGACAAACACTAGACCATAGGTCAAGGAAGCTCAGGATAAATATCAAAAACCTACCCCTGGACATATCATACTCAAATTGAGGAAGACCAAAAAAAAGTTGAAAATCCTGAAAGAAGCCAAGGCAGTAGTAAGGGGGTAGTAGGGATCTTACCTATATAGGAATGAGGAAAAGAATTACAGACAACTTTGTATTGGAAAACATGCAAGCAAGAAACACATTGAGTGAAATGTTCAAAATATATTGAAAAAAAATATGATCAACCTAGAATTTCAAATTCAACCTAGAATTACACTTCAAAGTGAAGGATATTACCAGTTTCCAGTTCCACATGTAAGGAACCTGAAATACACCACTTCATCTTAACAGCAAGTAGAAAGCTCAGCAGACTGAAATATAGAAGGCAATGGCAACTCACTCCAGTACTCTTGCCTAGAAAATTCCATGGACGGAGGAGCCTGGTAGGCTGTAGTCCATGGGATCTCGAAGAGTCGGACATGACTGGGCGACTTCGCTTTCACTTTTCACTTTCCTGCTTTGGAGAAGGAAATGGCAACCCACTCCAGTGTTCTTGCCTGGAGAATCCCAGGGACGGGGGAGCCTGGTGGGCTGCCATCTATGGGGTCGCACAGAGTCAGACACGACTGAAGCCACTTAGCAGCAGCAGCAGCAGCGGCTTCTTAGATTCCTAAGAGGTGTGTGCCTCCGACAAGAGGAGACAGATGAATACAGAGAGTCATGGTTTACCTGAGGAGCCTCCAGAGTGGAAATCTCCAGGGGGACCAATGCTGGAGTAGGAAAACTTGAGCTATAATTGACACATTACCGGAAGCTCAGTGTAGACAGCTTTAGAGTTAAAAACTCCAGGGAGAATCCAGTCACTGGAGAGCCAACACAACTTTGTGTGATGTATGTCTAGGAGCTCAACCAGGTTTTCACAGTAAATAATGGAGGAAAAACCCCTTTCGGCTTCCAGCAGGAAGAGTGGAAGGGGAAACATTTTGAAATATGCCAGGGCACTCTCACAAAGCCTACCCTAAGGAAAAACTAGTTTATCAGAGGCTAATTTAGTGGAGTATTATCAGAGCCTAACTGACCTAGGGAAGGGAAGTGACTGACTCAGGTCAGTTCTGTCCTTCCAAGTGGTAGAAAGGAAATACCCAGCTCCAGGCCAATTCAGTTATCCTCTTCCATAAAAGGAGGGAGAAAAAAAGCTGAGAAACACCCTTGCGAAGTTCACAGTCAGAGGCATAGTCTCGCTAATGGATTGAGAATGAAGTAATACCGGATTATATCCCAATATATAAAAAAAAAATTCATGAGCTTATGGTGATATAAATAAATAATTAGGGGAGAATATGAAAACCTTCTGTGCTGAATAATTCCAAATAATTTGTATAGATACTCCATCCGCAATTAGCTGGAGCACCCTCTTCACTCCTTAAATGTGAGTTTCAAATAATTACTTCCTTACAAAGACTACAGACAAGTGGGTAGAAAACTTTAGAGTGCATAGTCCTGACAAATGCCCCCTAGTCAGGCCATTAAAGTCAGCATCAATAATGACAAATCTTATTGACAGTACATAACGTTGATACTTTGCCGAAAGAGGTTTGTCTAGTCAAGGCTATGTTTTTTCCTGTGGTCATGTATGGATATGAGAGTTGGTCTGTGAAGAAGGCTGAGCACCGAAGAATTGATGCTTTTGAACTGTGGTGTTGGAGAAGACTCTTGAGAGTCCCTTGGACTGCAAGGAGATCCAACCAGTCAATTCTGAAGGAGATCAGCCCTGGGATTTCTTTGGAGGGAATGATGCTAAACTGAAACTCCAGTACTTTGGCCACTTCATGTGAAGAGTTGACTCATTGGAAAAGACTCTGATGCTGGGAGGGATCGGGGGCAGGAGGAGAAGGGGACGACAGAGGATG
>NW_011494835.1:10304316-10367814 GCF_000754665.1 Bison bison bison | reverse complement strand
CTGAGTGAACTCCGGGAGTTGGTGATGGACAGGGAGGCCTGGTGTGCTGTGATTCATGGGGTCGCAAAGAGTCAGACACAACTGAGCAACTGATCTGATCTGAACCTTGATACAATATGATATCATGATAATGACATCACCCATGTAGCCTCACTACTAAAAAAAAGTAACGTCAGTCTGATTATGAGAAAAATATCATACAAACCTAAAAGAGGGACACACTACGAAAACCTGACCAGATTCACCTCAAAAATTTAAAGGTCATATTGTAAATAATGCTGCAGTGAACATGAGGAGTGAATTTATCTTTCCAAGTTTTTTTTTTTTTTAATTTTCTTGGATAAATGTTCAGAAGTACAGTTTCCAGATCATATGGTAGTTCTTCTATTTTTATTTTTTGAGGACCCTCTGTGCTGCTTGCAACTCTGCTATGAAACTATAACCCAGGAACTTATTCTACTCTGTGCTCATCCACCAGGGATCTCCTTTTAATGGGTTCTAGTCCTCCCTATCAATAGGATTAAAATCAACAGAAAGAAAAAGGTTTAAAACTCTAACAAAAAATTGGACATAGAACTTTGTTTCCTTCCAATTAGGAGTTAGCATAGGGACCTTGTGACTTTATTTCTGACTCAGTACTTACTGTCAATAGGAAACTATAGTGACCAATAGTGAGAGCAGCTTTCGGAGCCTGACAGTTGTGTCACATTTTGAGAGTGGTAGGTCCCAGTGAAGGGCTCTGAATCATTAGAAATAATTGACGTGATTGTCCTTGTTGCACTGTCCTCTGTTTTTATTTGAACTAGCTTCTTATATCTGCTTTTATATTTCCCATCTTAAGTGCACTTTGGTTTCTGTGCTCATTCTAACTAAACTAAAAAGTGTGTCAATGACTTTCTTCCTCCCAAGATTTAGAATTAAGTCAACATCCTAGACCCAATGCCTTGGAGATTTAACCTTAAATTCATGTGTAATGCAAGTCACATTTCTATCCCTGTTTCTAAAACCTTTAATGTTGGCCCCTTTGGTGTAAATGTTCATAGGGTTCTCAAAATAATATTTTCTGCAAAAATAATGAAGTGGTTTGCCATTCCCTCTTCCAGACGGTGTATTAAAAAGCAGACATTACTTTGCCAACAAAGGTCCATATTGTCAAAACTATGGCTATGTTTTTTCAATAGTCATGTATGGTTCTGGGACTTGGACCATAAAGAAAGCTGAGTGCCAAAGAATTGATGCTTTCAAACTGTGGTGTTGGAGAAGACTCTTGAGAGTCTCTTGAACTGCAAGGAGATCAAGTCAATTCTAAAGGAAATCAATCCTGAATATTCATTGGAAAGACTGATGCTGAAGCTAAAGCTCCAATACTTTGACCACCTGATGCAGAGTCAATTCACTGGAAAAGACCCTGATGCTGGGAAAGATTGAGGGTAGGAGAAGAAGGGGATGACAGAGGATGAGATGATAGGATAGCATCACCAAATTAATGGACATGAGTTCGAGCAAACTCTGGAAGATAGTGAAGGACAGGGGAGCCTGGTGTGCTGCAATCCATGGCATAGCAAAAAGTAGGACATAACTTAGCCACTGAAAAACATTGATAACTAGGTTTCTATCTTACTTTATTCTCTTATAATTTTAATTACACTTTTCAGTGCCAATCATTCCTCTAGACAGGAATCCTGCTCTCAAACTCAGCTCACCCACTGGAAGTGTTTTCCTGAGGAATAGAAAGAGAAAGCAGGTATAGAGTGACTGCAACTAAGGTTTCTATTTTTTCATGTTTACTATATCCCAGCAATTCTTCTCCACAACTCAATCTAAGGAACTTTCAAGACATTTTTCCCCATGTATCTCTTTTCCTGTATCTTCAATCATGTCACTAATTTATAAAATGATAAGCCAGTGAATATGCCATGATAATTAAATATAATTAAGCTAAATGCCCTGCTTTTAAAAATGTATGTATGTTTAATAATATATATTAATATTATTTTATATTATTTATAATTCTTTTATTTATTTTATACAAGTTATATATATATATTAATTTTAACAGAACCACTAGTATATATTTACACTAAAATAACATGGCATTTAATATATATTGGGACTACTGTTTTTTTTGACAGAAAAAAATAAGAAAAGGAGACAGGAAAGAAGTGATGGAACAGAGTAGTTATGAAATATTCACTGTATTTAAGGAATAAATTTGGATCTAGCCTCTGAATGATTTTGAAAATATTTTCATCTCTCCTTCATGGGAACAGATATGTCTTATATACTAGGTCTATTATTTCAAAATGCTGTTTCATAAAGTTTGCTAAAGATCTTTTGTCAGCTTAAATACTATCAATCCATTCAAGAAAGAAAGTTAATGTCCACCTTTATTTTCCAATGTTTTCAGATTTGCTAAAAATCCAATACTATCTGAGTAACAGAACTTTTTTGCTAGTTTCTTTCTTTTTTTTCCAACCCTCAAGACAACCCCAGGGTGATATATTTCATTCAATTCTGAGAGCAGACCAAACTACTTGAGTAGGTAACATTTAAAACAATTCACTAGACTCTTGAGGTGATTGCTTTTAGGGCCACATTATAGAGGGCTCACTGAATGCTTTCAGACTCAGATGACATCATCGTACATTTGGTGTCTGTGGTGTTCTAAGAAAGGTACTTCTGTCCTCAAATGTTAATGAGTTGATGATATGATACATTACTCTTTTTTGGAAATTGGTTGAGTATTTCTTTAGCTGTGAACATGGATTTAATGTGTCTTTATATCTTAATAGCTAGTGATATAGGGCTTCCCAGGGGGCACAGAGAGAAGGCAATGGCACCCTACTTCACAGAGTGGACACGACTGAAGTGACTTAGCAGCAGCAGCAGCAAGGGGCACAGTGGTAAAGAATCTTCCTGATAATGCAGGATGCAAGATATGAAGTTTCAATTTGTGGGTCAGGAATATTCCCTGGAATAGGAATTGGCAATCCTCTCCAGTGTTCTCACTTGGAAAAATTCCATAGACAGAGAAGCCTCTGGACTTCTTAGGTGGTGATAGTGATAAAGAATCTGCCTGCTAATGCAGGAGACATAAGAGTCATGGGTTCAGTTCCTGAGTTGGGAAGATACCCTTGAGAAGTCCATGGCAACCCACTTCAATATTGTTGCCTGGAAAATTACGTGGACAGAGTCCATGGGGCTCACAGAGTTGGAGATGATTGAGTGACTCAGCACATACATATATAGCTATCTTGCTGCTGCTGCTACTAAGTTGCTTCAGTCGTGTCCGATTCTGTGCAACCCCATAAACGGCAGCCCTAGCTATCTTATACCTATATAAATACAAATTGATGATATCATATATTAATATTATTGCCAAAAAGCAGCTATTGAAATTTCTATATGAATTTATATATATAAAGTAAAGAAAATGATATAAAGCTGCTTATACGGTTTGATCTCAACTACAATACAACACCCAGAAAAATAAATAAAAAATAACCTAATTGTGGCATTTATTTGAAAAATAGAATCATGGATGACCTATTTTACTTCTTTATACTTTTCTATACTTAACTTTTTCTCCCCGCTCAGAATATACAAAGACATATTATTTGTATAATCACATATGACTATAAAAATAAAATCTTATTAAATTTAACAATGAATTAAATACAAAAAGTATTGACATTTTGCCAAGGAATGTTCAATTCCCAGCCTTTCCCTCTGGGATCCATCGACTGTCTATCCACACATGGTTAACCTTCATAAAGATCCTAGTTGGTTCAGCAGGGTAATTCTCCCAATTTACAGCAACAGATACAGAGGTCTAATAAGCAAAGAGACTCACCCAAGCTGCCAAAATTAGAAAGTGGTAAAAAATTAAAGTTTCTCAGGCTCCTATTCAGATTCTTCTCACTGTGCCATGTTGTCCTGTTTGCACTCCTGAAACTTATTAACATCAGTGGTGCAAGATCTGTGCTGTGTGTTAGTTGCTCAGTCATGTCCGACTTTTGGCAACCCCATGGACTATAGCCTGCCAGACTCCTCTGTCCATGGGAATTCTCTATGCAAGAATACTGAAATGGGTTGCCATGCCCTCCTCCAGGGGATCTTCCCAACCCAGGAATCAAACCCAGGTCTACCTCATTCCAGGAGGATTCTTTACCATCTGGGCCACCAGGAAAGCCCAATGCAAGATCTGAGGACTGCATTTTTAGAAGCAGTGCTTCTACATTCGTAGTCTTCCCTGGACTTATTCAGCAATATATCTGGACCTATCTTTTGGTTTTAAGTACTATATGAACTAGTATCAATCTTTCTGTCTTTTCATTCATACATCAAATGTATATTGAGCATTTAACATTTTCATGTCTTTCTAAGAGATGGGGGAGGTGTTGCACAAGACAGAAAAGGTCACTGCTTTTGTTTTATGTGCCAAATAATATGGTAATTTCAGGGAGCAAAAGTTTCTGGAATAAAAAAGGTTATATGGAAAGAGCAGCTTGGGTGAGTAAAGTACTTGATTAACAAGGGAAGGTAAGGAAGTGATGTCATGATTGAGGAAAGATTGGTGACAGGAGCTGGCTACACAAAGAGGCAGGGAAAACCTGAGAATGGCAGAAGAGAGCCTGGCAACTGAATGAAAAGAGAGAAAGCAAATGTTTCTGGAGTATAGTGAATATGGGAGCAGTAATCCAAGACACATGTAAAATTGTATCATGACTGCCAGGAATGAGTTTGACAAATCATTGAAGCTATGCAGGGAAATGGCATGAGCTGTATATATGCTTTATAATAGTCATTATATAAAGACTAGGTTTTAGAGTGTAAGGGCAGAAGCAGGGGCATCAATTAAGAAGTTGTGAAAATAGTCTTAAAACAAGGTAATGGTGTCTTGAAATTAGAGGTATAAAGTGGGAAAAAAAATGAGCAGATTCAAAATATTTATCAAAGGACTTGCTGATATCCTGAATGTTTTAAGTGAAGGGATGAACGAAATTAAGAATAACTCTGGGGATATTAACTGAGCAATTGGGTATGTGATCTGCCATTTACTGATCTAAAGAAGACTAATGAAGAGATGATTTAGAGATGGAGGGAGGAATAAGGACTTTATTCTAGATATGTTCTATTTCAGAAGACTAGTATATATCAATGTGGAGACATAAATTAGGTAGTTAAATAAAAAGTTTTGAGTTTAGGATAACTTGAGAAGATTTACAGGAAATTTCTTCTTGAGTACATGGGTTGTATTTTAAGCTGTAGCCTTGGATGGATCAGCAGTGGAGGGGGTGGAGAGACAAAGCAGAAATGCCCTGAGTTCAGCAATATTTACCAGTTGGAAGATACTGAAATATCGAGCAATATGCTATGAAAAAAGTCAAGAAAAAGGAGATGACAACTGCATAAAACATTATTAAGAAGCTGAATAAGATGATGACAGAGAAGCAGGGACAGAAATGATAGCAGATGGAAGGCTTTTTTATTCAAAATGTCACACTGAGTAAGTGATGTTGTACTTCTTATTCTGATAATTAATATTATAGAGAGTACTTTAAAATGTTATAAGCCCTCAATAAGTCAAAGATAAATTCAAACCATATGTTATTAAGTTAGCAATTCCAAAAAGAGTGGAAAAAAGACAGAGAAGGCATCCCAATCTTGAACTGCTGCAGAACTTTGAACGGTGGGTGAATACTTTGGAACTGCCTGATAAACTGTTGAAAATCTCAATGGGCATGTCAGAAGTAGAATGAACCAATCAAAGCAATGATTGGTGACACCAGTTGCAGCTTCAGGAGGACATGGGGAAATGGTGCTCATAGGAAGGGCTTAATGTAAATGAAACCCTCATTTCATTAACCAAAGGTTTTTCTGACATCACTTGCGAAAGTTCTCAAGTATTTACCCTGAGTTATCAACATTCTGATTACTTCTTCCAGCTGGGAGGTGGAAATAAATGCACTTGTAATATATTACAGTAAGTTCCCCACATACAAGTGAGTTCTGTTCCAAAACTATGTTGGTGTGAATCCAAAAGCATGAGTCTGATTTTGTTCCTAGGTCCCACAAAGTTAGCCTAGATACCCAACTGAAACAATCAGCTATATAGCACTGCACCGTAATAAGTGCACACACAAAACGTACATAAAAGAACAGAGAAAATAAAACATTTTATTACTATAGTATAGTACCTTGAAAAGTACAGTAGTACAGTCTAATAGCTGCACAGAGGGACTGGCATGCGTGTTTCCATCTTTGAAAGTTCACAACGTAAATGTTTGTATGTAGGGAATATACTGTATGGGAAATTTCCTAAAATGACTTTGACTAGGTGAATAGTTCATACTTTTCAATGGTGAAAAAATTAAGGAAAATAATAATACATGTGGAATCAAATCAGTAGAAATCTTTGAGGCCCTGAGTTATTCTTATAGGTATTTTTAAACTTAAGGATTTACAGTATTTTATTATTTAATATGAGTAAGAAAAGTCAACTATTCCCACAACAATATATGTAAATGTGTTAATGGATCAGTCTCTAATAGAGTCTTAAGATTTCTGATTCTCAGGTAATTATTTTTAAAATTTGCTTTAAACCTAATTTTGGTACAGAATGCCAGACAGCATTACCTACCAGAAGAGCAACACAGTTCGAGTAAAGCTACATCACTAGTGAAAGTGAATACAATCTTGTTCTACCAGCATTTTTCATTTCATGAGGTAAATGGGATGGTAATATCCACAGGAAATAACTAACTACTATTTTTCATATAAATGGAAACAGAAGTAGTTTTCTATTTCTTATAAAATTGAGAGCAATGGAATATTAAAAGAATGCCTTTAGCCTTTTATATTTTATTCAACCAATTTACACTGAGAGGTTAATACATATGAACTAAGTTTGCTCTTTTTAATCTTTAAATGGTTATTTAATTATGAATTACATATAGTGAATCTGGGTAAATGTTTAAAAAGACTTAATCTTTCCAGAATAAAGTTGCTTATATTAATGTATAAGCAAAGTAATGACCATACCATGACAAAGGCTATTCTGAATTAGGCGGTTTAATTTCAACACTTGATTTATTAAATTGCCAAATGGGGATAATCAGGCACCATTCAGAGATTTTCTCCAATAACTGAAAACAGAAGTTTCTCGTCTTGATAAGTGGACCTAATGATCCAAGTCTAGGCATTTCCAGTATCTGCGACTGTTGACATTTCTTTCACTCATATATTCACCCTTCTGGACACGGCCAAGAGTTTACGAGAGAGCTATTGACTGGAAACAGAGGGAAGCTCTCTAGGTCTGAACTGAGAAAAAGTAAAGCTCAGTTGAATTTGCATGCTTATTCTCCAAAGCCCTGAAAACAGCTCAATTTTAAATATCAAATAAATACCCTTGCTTTATATTTCCCACATGCTTGAAGGTTGAAAATAGTGCTCTGCATCAGGAGTCTTATTTCCATGTCACCCTGTCAAAGAGTTGTTGCCTTCAGCTATAAAAGTGCTGCAGTCTTGGGAGTGCCATGCCTGAGTTTTAATTGACTTCAAAGAACATCCACTCAATGAAATGAAATTCGGTGTTGGAAGGAGATTGTCCCAAGGCAAATCAATAAGGTCATTTTAGGGGCTCTAAGTTTGAGAGGGAGTTCCCTCTAGTATATTCTCTCATATGCATCCAAAGCTTTTTACTTTTTTTTTTTGTAAAAAGTCTAAGTCCATATTATCCCTTTCTTTTACGTGTAGCTATCATTCAGGTAGTTAATTTAAGGGCATTGTTGGCTCACTTTAAATGAGAACCACTAAAATCCACTTTTGATTTATGTAATAATTTCTTTAAAATGATAGATCCCCAAAATGTTTATGTTCTGATAGAGTAATGTTTATTCTCAGTAAGTCTGGAGTAAGTCATTATAAAATATTGATTCATTTTTCCCCTATAATAGGATACAGTTTCCTCAGAAACACATCTCCTATTAATATGATATGTTCAATTTGCATCATGACAAGATCTCTTATGCTTCATTTCTGATGGATTTTTAAAATATTCACATCAGTTCAGTTCAGTCGCTCAGTCATGTCCGACTCTTTGCGACCCCATGAATCGCAGCATACCAGGCCCCCCTGTCCATCACCATCTCCCGGAGTTCACTCAGACTCACGTCCATTGAGTCAGTGATGCCATCCAGCCATCTCATCCTCTGTCGTCCCCTTCTCCTCCTGCCCCCTATCCCTCCCAGCATCAGAGTCTTTTCCAATGAGTCAACTCTTCACATGAAGTGGCCAAAGTACTGGAGTTTCAGCTTTAGCATCATTCCTTCCAAAGAAATCCCAGGACTGATCTCCTTCAGAATGGACTGGTTGGATCTCCTTGCAGTCCAAGGGACTCTCAAGAGTCTTCTCCAACACCACAGTTCAAAAGCATCAATTCTTGTTGTATATAAATCAGTGGTTCAAACTATTTGGATGTAAAAAGACTTGTAAATTCTTAAGTATAAGGTTATTTAGATATGAAGTGATTTTGAGAAGATAAAATTTAGCAATTGTGAGAGACTCATTAGGAGCTATAAAATATTAGTCCTGATCACTCTCTAAATATAGCCTATATTCATATGTTGGAGATTTTGATTAACATGTATGCTTTCAGCAAGAGGTCTTATATGGTCATCACATTTATTTATGAGACATTTAAGGAAAGGAAACCTTTAAATAATTCCTAAACATCCTTGAAGTCCCTCAAAGACTAATTATTCTTCTGAGACAGCAGACTTCTTTAAAGGAACATTATAAGGAAATGTTATTTACAATAAAAACAGTACTTTCTCCTTTAAACGTAGTGTTTTGCCTGCAAAGCATAGGTCTTAGTTATAAAATAATGACAAGCTAGGCAGTGAGGATACCAGGATACCAGAGTATCACTGAGCCTTCCCCTGCTTTGCTGTCATATTTGATTTCTTCAAACAAATGAACTACTGGCAAAAAAAAGAACATTATATTGAACACATGTCAACTGATGTGGTCCTTAGTTACTTACAATGCTCATAGGATTTTCAATAATTTGACTGCTGGCTTTGTAAAAAAAAAAAAATCCTCATTGCCTCTCGAGTGGTATCAGAAACACTTTCAGCAATCACATCAAATTTGGTTTTTTAAATACAATAAACAATTCAGATAATTACTAGGTTTTAATACTATATTTAATGCTGTATTTAATACCATATTGCATATCAAGAGAAAGTCATCCCTATCCCATCCAGAGATGTCCATCATTATCAAGGTGGGATTAGTCTATTTTTATAATGGAAGTTATCTTTTTTGTTTCATCCCTTTGTTTCCCACACACCGACAGCCTTGCCAAGGCATGAAACTTCTACGCTCTGTGCATTGAGTCTCCCATTTCTCCATCCTTGTGACCTGATTCTTGCATGGATCTAGTGAGTCTAGATGGCAACCGTCTCCCTAATCTGGACAATATCTAGTCTCTGCACAGAGCATAGACAAGGTATTAGTTGCTTTGGTTGTCATAACAAACTGGATGGCTTAAGACAAGAAAAATTTAGTGCATTACAGTTTTGGAGCCTAGAAGTCTGAAATCAAGGTGTTTGCAGAGGTCCCTCTGAAACTATGGAAGGAATCTTTCTTTACTTCTTCCTAACTGTTAATAGTGGCTGACAATCCTTGGTACCCTTTGGCTTATAATTATATCTGTCCAGTCTCCGCTTTTTTCACCACATGGCCATCCTTCTGCCATCTTCCCTCTGAGTGTGTCTGCTTAAATTTCCCTTTTTAAAAAGAACATTAGTCATACTGGATGAGGGTTCACTCTAATTGCCTTACCTTGGCTTGACTAAATCTACAAAGAGTGTATTTCCAGATAAGGTCACATTTTGAGTTACTGTGGGTTAGGACTTCAACGTATCTTCTTCTGTGGAGTACACTCCAACCCATAACAGAAAATATAGTTTGCTTATTTTTTAAAAGATTATTTTCAGAGGTGAGGGATATACTCCTAGACATAAAGCGCAGAAAGAAGAAATTCTGGTTTGTTTGTTTATACATTCTATTTGGTAAGGAAATTTTGGTGTCTTCAGTTGCACTATTTACATTCTTTTAAGTCTACACTATTTAGTATATGGTTTGTCAAATAAAAAGAATTCTAGTCATCATAAGACATATCACTGATTATTGAATTTCCATCATAATATATGTCATGAAATCAACAGAGTACTTGCTAGTTGCTAGATACCTAGGGACATTGAAATAGGACAGGCAGTCAAACAGTGAGGCTTTAAGATTTCTTTCCCCATCACTTTATATATATATATATATCTCAAATATTCAGTCTTTAGAGTATGTTTTTCCTTAGTCATTTCACCTCCGTCTTTTATTCTTCCTTTTACCAAGTCCCAGAGCTTTGAATTATGTTGATTTATTCCAGGAAACAAAAATAGCATTTTACTTTACCATAGCATCTGTCAAATAATGGATGTGCTGTTTCTGCCTTCCATTGAGCCATCTCTGCTTCACTGATAACGTATTTTGCTGTTACCAAACAGTACCTGCACAGAGTAATGTTTTCAGGTGCCATAAAAGTCATTTTACCTGAAAGTGTCATTGATTTACTTGTGGCAATATAGGATTCCTTGATTAAGAGTTTGACAAATCCCCACTGAAGCTGCATAATAAATCAATCTTTTACTGGAAAAGCCTGAGAGGGGGGTAAGTGAAGATGCTATACATTAATACCTGGGGGAGAGTTACTAACCTCTGTTCTCTGGTGATCAATCACCTTGGCTGGGTTGGACTGACAATGTCTGGAGGTCATCTGGTTAATGAGACAGCACTGGGAAAGTCCTTTCCAGGATTACATTGTATCAGTCAATCATTAACATCCATATTAGACACCCAGATCCATTTGCTACATTTGAGAAAAAAATCTAGTGAAATATATTCAGAGTGGACTAATGATTATAAATGGATTACACAAAAAACTTAAGAAAAATATGCCTTTGCTCTTAGAGTGCCTTCATTGGGAAGAATTATAACAAAGTTGGCTTGAGGTTTTGTTATCCACCCCTCAGTCTTCTTTGAATACCAATTTTATTGTGCCAAAGGATAGAAAAATAACAATTGAGAAATTACATTATTTTTATTTTAAGTGGATCAGTATTGGTGATATCAAGATTTGATTGAGATTGCAACACTGTTGACCAAATATCAACATGTAGAACATGGATGTCTGGAAATTATCTCAGGAATATGTGTGCTTGAAAAACATGAAAACCAAACTTAAAATAAAGAAAAAATTTATCTTGCATGGTTCTTTTCCTTCTTTCAGGAATGTTACTTTTGGCTATTTACTGCAGGGATGAATTAAAATGCATACATTTCTTTGTTTTCTGAGAAAATGAAAGTAGAAAAGGAGTTGGGGCCCAGTGCTCATTTAGATTTCATTTTTAATCTCTGATAAACAAGGCAAATTACTTTATTTCTCTCAGATAAATAGCAGACATCATTCATCTTTATATCCTCAGAAACATATCCAAGGAGACACTTGGAAACTGTTTTGTAAACAGTTTTTTCCTTTGTTTTCTTTATAACAATGTAAAATTATTCAAATCTCATACAAAATTGATATTCACTACTTGTCTTTCTAAAGAAGAAAACAATCTTTAAATTTTACCCAAGATCATCTATCTTTCTGTGATACTGAAGTATAAATACATATCTTATATAAAGACACATTTATAATTTAGTATCTGATATAAGTGCACATTTACATAAAACTGAATTAGGCTGATAAAATACTGAAGATTTCTATAGCTATTAATATTAGAATTTTCTGTCATAGTTGTCTGATAATTTCATTTTTTTCTCCTTCTCAAAGTATGTGGATAACATACTTTTACATTTCTGGTTCTGTATTATACTTGTCTGTTTATAAGTCTATCTCCTGACATAATTTAAATTTCTGGAGATTGTTGATTCTATCATGTTCATTTAAACATAACTGATATGGAAATAGTCATAACTCATGACTGATCATGTTTTTTGCACATCCAATTGATTTATAAAATACAGCTTAATTCATAGTTTTAGCAACTTTTACTGCCCTTAAGATATTTGTACACAGGCTTCTGTTTTAGTTATAATTAATTATAAGTAACCCATTTACTTATAATTAATGCCATGAATGAATTTTAAGTTTCATAACTGAGGTGTTCTTAAGAGAAGCCTTCTGAAAATATTTTCCAAATGCAGATACAGATTAAATTGTTTTTTATTTATTAAAATTATTTTTGTGTGTGCTTTTTGAATTTCTGTATATACTACTTAACCTAAAACTAACCTAGTAACCCTATATGCCACATTATCCCTGTGGCAGGATCTGTTTGTCCAAGGATAGCTTTACTGTTATCAGCAATCACACACGGTCTTCTGCTGTGTGACTTTTCCACCCCCATCACGTGGTAAGGCTTCCCTGGTGGCTCCGCTGGTAAAGAACCTGCCTGCCAATGCAGGAGATGCAAGAGACATGGGTTCCATCCCTGGGTTAGGAGGATCCCTTGGAGAATGAAACGGCAACTCATTCCAGTATTCTTGCCTGGAAAATCCCATGGACAGAGGAGCCTGGCAGGCTCTTGCCCATGGGGTGACAAAGAGTTGGACACGACTGAGTGTGCTTGCACGCATCAAGTGGTAAACTCAGGCACCTTTCCCTTGCACCTGGTATGGCCTTATCTCAGTTACATCTGTAGAAGATGGTACACATGATGCTGCATGCTTTCTAAGTCTTGGCAAAGAAAGTCTTGCAGCTCCTGCCTCAGTCTTTTGGAATCCTCATTTCTCCTCTTGGAATGTATCCTCTCATAACTCCCCCGGCTGCTTTGAGAAATGTCAGTCCCATGAAGGGAGAAGGAGATATTAGAGTCAACAGTCTAAGCTGAGCTCACACCCATGTTATCCCAGCACAGGCGTCAGATATGTCACAGAAAAAGCTTCCAGATGACACTGGTCCCAACTCATCTGAGATATCAAGTGCCCCCAGATGTTTCAGTTTGCAGCCAAGGTTCCAAAGATTGTGCAGCAGAGATAAGCCAACCACTGAGCCTTTCCTGAACTCCTGACTCACAGAATCTATATTTGTGTGATACTGCTAAAATTGGGTGAGTTATTGGAACACTTTCTCAATAAATAACTAATATTCTTAAATATTGATTTCTATAAAACATTAAATATAATGCAATGGACTATTTCTATATCCACATATGAGATTTCTTAATATTTTTAAAATAAAATAATATCAGAGATCAAATGTAAAGTAATAACAATATGGGAAATATAGGGCTATCTTATTATGACCATATTAAACAAGATAAATCAATTAGACAAACTAATTCCCTGATCCGGTACAATGTTACAATGTTACAAACCTCCATCCATAGTACTTCAGGCAGTCTATCAGATCTAATCCCTTGGACCTATTTGTCACTTCCACTGTATAATCATAAGGGATTTGATTTAGGTCACACCTGAATGGCCTAGTGGTTCATTTAAGTCTGAATTTTGCAATAAGGAGTTCATGATCTGAGCCACAGTCAGCTCCCGGTCTTGTTTTTACTGACTGTATAGAGCTTCTCCATCTTCAACTGCAGAGAATATAATCAATCTGATTTTGGTATTGACCATCTGGTGATGTCCATGTGTAGAGTTGTCTCTTATGTTGTTGGAAGAGGGTGTTTGCTATGACCAGTGTGCTCTCTTGGCAAAACTCTGTTAACCTTTGCCCTGCTTCATTCTGTACTCCAAGGCCAAATTTGCCTGTTACTCCAGGTATCTCATGACTTCCTACTTTTGCATTCCAGTCCCCTATGATGAAAAGGACACCTTTTTTTTTTTTTTTTTAATGTTACTTCTAGAAGATCTTGTCAGTCTTCATAAAACTGATCAACTTCTCTCTGGCAGTATTGATTGGGGCATAAACTTGGTTTACTGTGATATTGAATGGCTTGGCTTGGAAACAAACCAAATCAAACAAATCGAATCAAACAAAACAAACCAAATCAAATCAAATCGAAACAAAACCAAACAAACAAATCATTCTGTCATTTTTGAGACTCTACCCAAGTACTGCATTTCAGACTCTTTTGTGAACTGTGAGGGCTACTCCATTTCTTCTAAGGGATTCTTTCCCACAGTAGTAGATGTAATGGTAATCTGAATTAAATTTGCCCATTCGGGTCCATTTTAATTCACTGATTCCTAAAATGTTGATGTTCACTCTTGCCATCTCCTGTTTGACCACTTCCAATTCACCTTGATTCATGGACCTAATATTCCAGATTCCTATGCAATATTGTTCTTGACAGCATCGGACTTTGCTTTCACCACCAGACACATCCAGAACTGGGCATCATTTCCATTTTGGCTCAGCCTCTTCATTCCTTCTGGAACTATTTCTCCGCTCTTCTCCAGGAGTATATTGGACATCTACAAACCTGGGAAATTCATCTTTCCGTGTCATATCTTTTTGCCTTTTCATTCTGTTCATGGGGTTCTCAAGGCAAGAATAATGAAGTGGTTTGCCATTCCCTTCTCCAGTGGGCCACATTTTTTCAGAACTCTCCACCGTGAGCTGTCTGTCTTGGGTGGCCCTACCCAGCAGGGTTCATAGTTTCACTGAGTAGAAAGGAGAGATAAGAAAGCCTTCTTAAGTGAACAATGCAAAAGAACAGAGGAAAACAATTGAATGGGAAGACTAGAGATATTTTCAAGAAACTTAGAAATACCAAGGGAACATTTCATGCTAAGATGGGCACAATAAAGAACAGAAATGGTATGGACCTAACAAAGGCAGAAGATATTAAGAAGAGGTGCCAAGAATACACAGAAGAATACATGGAAGAACTATACAAGAAAGATCTTAATGACCCAGATAACCATGATGATATGATCACTCACCTAGAGCCAGGCATCTTGGAGTATGAAATAAAGTGGGTCTTAGGAAGCATCACTATGACAAAGCTAGTGGAGGTGATGGAATTCCAGCTAAGCTGTTTCAAATCCTAAAAGATGATGCTCTGGAAGTGCTGCACTCAATATGCCAGCAAATTTGGAAAACTCAGCAGTGGCCACAAGACTGGAAAAGGTCAGTTTTCACTCCAATCCCAAAGAAGGGCAATGCCAAAGAATGTTTAAACTACCACACAGTTGCACTCATTTCACACACTATTAATGTTATACTAGTAATGCTCAAAATTCTCCAAGCAAGTATCTTTGCGACCCCATGGACTGTAGACTACCAGGCTCTTCTGTCCATGGGATTTTCCAGACAACAGTACTGGAGTGGATTGCCATTTCCTTCTCCAGGGGATCTTCCCGACCCAGGGATTGAACCCAGGTCTCCCGCATTGTAGACAGACACTTAACCATCTGAGCCACCAGGGAAGTCCATGTGATACTAGTAATACTCAAAATTCTCCAAGCAAGGCTTCAACAGTACGTGAACCATGAACTTCTAGATATTCAAGATGGATTTAGAAAAGGCAGAGGAACCAGAGATCAGATGACCAACATCCACTGGATCATAGAAAAAGTGAGAGAATTCCAGAAAAACATCTATGCCAAAGCCTTTGGCTGCGTGGATTACAACAAACTGTGGAACATTCTTACAGAGATGGGAATATCAGACCACCTTACCTGCCTCCTGAGAAACCTGTGTGCAGGTCAAAAAGCAATAGTTAGAACCAGACATGGAACAATGGACTGGGTCAAAATTGGGAAAGGAGTATGTCAAGGCAGTATATTATCACCCTGCTTATTTAACTGATATGCAGAGTACATTATGCAAAATATTGGTCCCTAAAAGAAGATTGAGCACTGAAGAATTGATGCTTTTGAACTGTGGTGTTGGAGAATACTCTTGAGAGTCTCTTGGATTGCAAGGAAATCAATCCTGAATGTTCTTTGGAAGGACTGATGCTGAAGCTAAAGCTCTAATATATTGGCTACCTGATGTTTGGCTGACTCATTTGAAAAGACCCTGATTCTGGGAAAGACTGAAGGCAGGAGGAGAAGGAGATGACAGCGAATGAAATGGTTCGATGGCATCACCGACTCAATGGACATGAGTTTGAGCAAACTCCAGGAGATTGTGACAGACGGGGAAGCCTGCTGTGCTGCAGTCCATGGGCTCGCAAAGAGTCAGACATGCCTGAGTGACTTAACAACAACATCCCTCATCTGGATTTTTATGAAAAATAATACTAAATATATAATCTGAAATCAAGATATTTAAAACCTTAAAGCCTCACAGTTAAAATAATGAGTAGTGTATTATTATTATAAAATAACAGCATTATTTTGATTAAAACATGATTTCTTTTGATTTTATGTATTTATTATCTAGTTCATTTATTTAATTATATAAATACTGGTATATTTAATGCACTATTGAGGTTTTCCTCAAGAAATAAAAGCTGTTCTCCCAATCATATTTCAGTTGTTTCCTTTAATTTAGAGAGGTCCAGAGTAAATTATAGACTAATTGTGGTAAGTTTGATCACATAACTATTTTCATTCCAAATACACATGAATCAAGAGCTATAATAAGAGTAAATATTTAAATAATGTAGATGATTAGCCAGGCATCTTTCCAAATAATTAGAGATCTTTACTATATCTTCATAATAATAGGGATGCCATAATATGCTATGCTTTTTACCTTTTTTTATTTTAACAGAAGAGGAAAGTGAGGCGTAATTTACCTCAGTTCACTCAACTAGGAAGTGTTGGAGCTGGGATTTAAATCTTAACTATCTGACTCCAGAGACTGAGCTCTGAAGCCCTACACTCTATTGTCTCTGCAAAGGTAGAAAAGCAAAGCAAGAAAAGAGTTGGTTAGAATTTAATGAACACCAAGTTAGAGCATTTATATATTCTCTTGCAATCATTTTAGCTTTGATGCCATGCTATAACTTAAGAATTCAACAGTTGAATTGATTTAAGGTAAAAAGGAATTGAAGTCACTGGGCACCTTGTTTATATAAAAGAAAACTGAAATTCTGTTTTGTTTTTATGAGTTTATACAAATCATACTTAATATAGTGAAGAATGGAATTAATGTTACATTGCAAGGGACAAAGAACACCAGGAGACAGAAGGCATCTGGATTAGCATCCAAAGGAGAGGCAGCTGTGCTTTGAAACATGGGCATGTAGCACCATGACCTGCCCGCTACGCGCAATTCAACGCCTGACAGCGTGCACGCCTGAACTTCTTTCTAACCGGTCCACTCCACATGCACTTCACCTTGTACACACGGCTTCAATAATTACTGCTTTGTCAACATGTAAAATCTTCATGAAAAGGCTTAACGTAATTGCAATCTGTTAATAGGACTCCTCTTTATCTTTTAATTGCCTGTGCCAATGGCATTTCTTTATAGTTAATTTCATATCTTTAATGGACAGTATAAAATACTATATTCAGAAAATGACCACTTTTACTATTCACTTTTTTTAAAAAAATTGAATTTGTAGCTAATTCCCGCAACTTCTGAAGAAAGGAAATGACTAACGCTATTAAATCAAAGCCCTATCTTTAAATCTAATTATGTGAGGCCAAGGTATGAATATCATTATTAATATCATTCTAGTAATCTGATTGAATATTTTTAAATATTTATTTGACGATTACAGATTTCTTTCCCTATATCTCTCAAGTCCTCCCACAAATACCCAGTTTCTTCTAACCTTCTTCCATACCTCCAGCTCATAATTTCTTATAAATCTCTCTTTGAAGGAAAGAAAAATCAGTAAGACTGATTAGATCATTTGAGCAATGCTTTGGTTTCCAGCATTCAGAACTAACTCCTGTATTTGTTGACCACATCAAGCCTCCAGAAATGGCCAGCATGCCCAGCAGTGCAGGATTTGATACAAGCTTACTGAAGTGGGTATTTCCGCATGCACTCCTCTTTCTTTCCTTTGTTACTAAGAGGGATGTAAGGCATAAATCAGTTAACTTCAATTCCCTACAACTCTCCCAGATCCTAGCAACTGTTCTTGGAATATCAACTGCACAAACTTCAAGCAATTATAAGAAACTAAAACATCTTTCTTTTCTTCTTAAGTTTTCAGGTGTTCCTTTTGATATTATTAAAGTAGTCTTTGCTAAAACAGAAAAGGCACTTAATAGGTGTCTGAGGAGGACAAGGATTCTACATTGTGGACAAAACTGGAGAGACTTATGTTTGTTAGCAGAGATGCTGTGGGTTGGAATTATGGTAAACAAGTTTATCTAAGGCTTGGACATGAGAACACTATCTAGAAATGCACTTCGATGAGATTTTTGGTGAGGGAATGGGGCAGAAAGAGAAGCATTTAGAGGAAACAGGGAATGTCTGGAATTATCACTCTATTGTGGTTGAAGATGGGAAAATTAACAAATTAGAGCACAGTACAGAGTTACATATTACCCTCAATTATTTATTACCAATCGCTATTGTATTCTTTATAGGAAAAATGACTCAGTGTTTATTTGCTAAAAGGATGAAAGGAATAGGTGATTATATCTTATTGGTAAAGTTCTAAAATAAACTTTTATATGGTGATTTGCTCATTTGTTTTTAGCTTATTCTGGAAAGAATTTGAAAATATTGATGCTCAAAAATGTATATAATTGTAAGGCTAAAACAAATACTTGAAGAATAATATATATTATAATAATAAAGACAAGGTAAACAGTCTGAAATTAGTATCCTTAAGACATCTGATATGCTAGCGAATGACAAAAAAAAACTGGTTTTAAATTTACAAAATGTCAAAGCAACAAGCACAGTTGATGTAACATTCTTAGTTTTTTAGATAAATATCTTTTTGTTTTTTTGGCTGATAAGATATGATCCCAATTTTCTGCATGAAGTGAAAGCCCACGGAGGACATCTATGACACCATGAATAATATCCCCCCGATAGACACAATATCAAAGTTCAAGGCACACTTAAGTAAATAAATGTAGGAAATCTTTGTGTATTATTCCTGTAATGGATTTTTAAATCTGTGCTCTCTAACAGCTCTAAGCCAACTGCAGGAGCTTTGTTTAACAATGTGATTATCACTACTTATTCATACTGTTACAGAAATTTATATTCTTGGAAACCAAAAATCGTTCTAAGGATTTTTTTCAGTGCTGGCCTTGTGTTGGGAGATGGATATAAAGTGAAGCAGTTCAGACATGACCTCTACTTGGGCTCTACTTCTGTTTATCTGTTTTCTTCTCACCTTTATTGACCTAAGCTATTTGACCTACCATCACTTTTGTTGTGTTTGTGATACAAATTTCTAGTTTAGGTCCCTGTCTCAAATATATTTCTGATCACTTTTTGGTCCCAGCCTCATAGCTTGTGTCTGCCATTATTTCATTTGTGCAAAATCTTGACATTCTTAACCTCTTTGATATTTGATGACTGCTGAAGTTTGGAGGTAGAAATAAAGAGAAGGAGAAAAAGGACACAAAAGAAAGTCTAATATAAAGTGGGTACAGGAGAGAAGTAGAAGGACACAACTGTCATATAATTTGTTCACACAATGCTAGCTAGCCTAGGAAACTAAAGGAAGGAAGTTAGATTGTCAGGTCAATTTCATATCATTGTCCTTGAAAGTTGAAGTAACCCTACTCATATTTTACAAATTGATCAGAAATGCATGTAATTTTTCATTAAACTCATATACTTTCTTAATACAGTTCCTGAAATTCTGTACGTTGTTCCAGCCAAGTAATCGTATATAATAATAATCAAGTACTATTCATAAGAATTTGCTTTCATAAGAAAGGACAAAACGAAAACAAAATGAACAGAGCACTACCACCCAAATGAAAACTTTACTGAGAAGAAGATATTTAAAACATATAATAACCTCAAATACTCTAAAGGATAGAACAAATTCATTTGGTTGTCTTGAAGAGACCAGAAAACCTTCTCTATTATGCTAACCTAATTGGATTGGGTTATTTCCTTTGAATTTGCATCTTTGATTCTTCCCTTTCATTAACTTCCCAAATGAAAATCATCAGGAAATCTCCTCCAGAATGTATCCTGACTCTGACTTCTTCTTACCATCTCCTACTCCATATCTTTCAGTTCAGTTCAGTCACTCAGTCGTGTCCAACTCTTTGCAACCACATGAATTGCAGCACGCCAGGCCTCCCTGTCCATCACCATCTCCCAGAGTTCACTCAAACTCACATCCATCAAGTCAGTGATGCCATCCAGCCATCTCATCCTCTGTCATCCCCTTCTCCTTTTGCCCCCAATCCCTACCAGCATCAGAGTCTTTTCCAATGAGTCAACTCTTTGCATGAGGTGGCCAAAGTATTGGAGTTTCAGCTTTAGAGTCATTCCTTCCAAAGAACACTCAGGACTGATTTCCTTTAGGATGGACTGGTTGGATCTCCTTGCAGTCCAAGGGACTCTCAAGAGTCTTCTCCAACACCACAGTTCAAAAGCATCAATTCTTCGGGCTCAGCTTTCTTCACAGTCCAACTCTCACATCCATACATGACCACTGGAAAAACCGTAGCCTTGACTAGATGGACCTTTGTTAGCAAAGTAATGTCTCTGCTTTTGAACATGCTATCTAGGTTGGTCATAACTTTCCTTTGAAGGAGAGGAGTAAGCGTCTTTTAATTTCCTGGCTGCAATCACCATCTGCAGTGATTTTGGAGCCCATAAAAATAAAGTCTGACACTGTTTCCCCATCTATTTCCCATGAAGTGATGGGACCAGATGCCATGATCTTCATTTTCTGAATGTTGAGCTTTAAGCCAACTTTTTCACTCTCCACTTTCACTTTCATCAAGAGGCTTTTGAGTTCCTCTTCACTTTCTGCCATTAGGGTGGTGTCATCTGCATATCTGAGGTTATTGATATTTCTCCCGGCAATCTTGATTGCAGCTTGTGCTTCTTCCAGCCCAGCGTTTCTCATGATGTACTCTGCATATAAGTTAACTAAGCAGGGTGACAATATACAGCCTTGACGTACTCCTTTTCCGATCTCACTGGAGCCTCCATATCTTTAGTCCAGACTATTACTTTCTCTTGTCTGAAATACTACAATAATCTCTGATACGGTCCCTTTCTCTTCTTGATTCCAAAAAGACTATTCACCACACAACAGTCAGGAACACTATTTTAGTGCAATCATGCCAATGAGATATCACCTCACATTGGCCAGAATGGGTATCATCAAAAAGATCATAAAAAACAAATGTTGGTTAATATGTGGAATAAAAGAGAACTCTTATTCTCTGTTGTGGAGAATGTAAACTGGTGCAACCACTGTGGAAAACAGTATGGAGGTCTCTCAAATAACTAAAAATAGAATTACCATATGATTTGGCGATTCCACTCCTGGGTATATATCAGAAAAATATTATAACACTAATTCAAAAACTACATGCACATCAATGTTCATAGCAGCATTATTTACAATAGCCAAAATATGAAAACATCTAAAGTGTCCATCAACAGATGAATGGCTAGAGAAGCCATGGAGTGAATTGTTTCCATTTACAGCAACATTAATTGACTTGAAGGGTATTATGCTAAGTGAAATAAATCTGACAGAGAAAGACAAATACTGCATGATTTCACTTATATTTTGAATTTAAAAAAATACAAGAAACTAGTGAATAACACAAAAGAGCAGATATAGAGAACAAAGTAGTGGTTATCAGTGGGGAAAAGCAAAAAAAAATAAGGGTAGAGGGAAAAGTTATTACGGGATTATAGAGAATCATGTTCGAAAATTTTGAAAACTTTAAAGCACTAGATTATTTAAAGAATCTTTCCTTCAAAAGAAAAATGTGAACAAAAAGTAACTAAAGAAGGAACATCATATTTCACATCTACATGGAGTAAAACAGACATGAAACTATAGAAATGTAAAATTTATGCAAAATAAAAATCTATGCATTCATTTTTAAGCTAAAAACTAAATAAAACATTGTGCAATCATGCCAAACTTCTATCCCATGAACTCAATGTCCCATCAGGCCATCCAAGGTCTGCACCCCCGTTCCTGTCCCTCCAAAGTCACTTTCTACATCTCTCCCCATTGTTCACACTTCTCCAACCACACTGGCTTTTTTGGTGTAGGACAATTTCAGCTATTCTTACTTTGCCTAGATACTATCTCCCCAAGAGAGCCACAGGACCACAGAAGTTTCTCCAAAATGTCTTAAAGTATATGCTTAAATGTTATCTTATCAGGAAAGACTTTGCTGTCTCTCTTAATCTCTTGGCAAAGGAGGAAATAAAACGGGCTCTATCTTGAAAGCAGGACTCCATCTTGAGCTGGACTGTGGATGTTGAGCTATATGCCCAAAGTATCTATGGAAACGACATACCAACTAGAAAACCAGGCCCCGGAAAGAAGATCCTCAGGGTTCTCCATCACCTAAAAGAATACCCTAATTATCTGTGTAACTGAATAGAATCACACATTCTATTATGCTTATTGGGAATGACCACATGCCTATTAATAATTGTCCACTGTTAACTAGTTAGGTTAAGGCATATGAATCACGGGTTGACTTTGATTATATCTTTCTTTTTCCTTTGTTCAGACTAGTTTCAGGGAATTTGGGGAGGTGGGTACACTTAGGGTATATAAGGTTTTCACAAAAACTGGTCAGGGTCCTTGGATAAGAGGAGACTCTGCCTTGGGCCCGCCAGTGTAATAAAATGCACTCCACTTTCTGCATTGTCCTTCTGAGTGAGTTTGTTTCCTGGAACCCGTGGCTACAACATTAGAAGGGGGGCCTTCCGTCTTACCGTATTTTTTTCTTTCAGTTCTTTAAACACTTTTAAATGTGCACTGTGATATGAAACATATTAAAGAATGTAAAAATATGTATATGTGTAGAGTTTAAAGAAGTAAATTAAATGAATGTGCCTGCTACTCAGTAGAAGGAACATGATTTTATCAACCCCTGTGAAGCATCTCGGAGAAGGCAATGGCACCCCACTCCAGTACTCTTGCCTGGAAAAGCCCATGGACGGAGGAGCCTGGTAGGCTGCAGTCCATGGGGTCACGAAGAGTCAGGCACCACTGAGCGACTTCACTTTCACTTTTCATGTTCATGCATTGGAGAAGGAAATGGCAACCCACTCCAGTGTTCTTGCCTGGAGAATCCCAGGGACGGCGGAGCATGGTGGGCTGCCGTCTATGAGGTCGCACAGAGTTGGACACGACTGAAGCGACTCAGCAGCAGCAGTGAAGCATCTATGTACCCTTCACAGGCTGCACATACTCCACACCACATCCTTGTCCCTGACGCCTCCAACAGAAGAACCTACTATGATTTTAGTTTCATGCCTTTTTCAATAGGCTTACCCCATATGTATGCACAACGGAAAGATATATTACTTAGTCTATTTTCTATGAAAAGAATCATACGTTCAGGTAATCTATGCTTTTTGCCTCAACAAAGTGCTTTTCTGATTCATCCATATTGATTCAGATAGATAGGATAGATTAAATTCTACTCCTTAATGTATCACATGAATATCAATAATTCTGAAAGGCCTGAGATTTAGTCCTACTCGAGGGCTAACCAGTTAACCTGTCACAGTTTCATGACTGTTGCTAGAAGACACAAAACCTCTTGGGTCAGAGACAAAGAACTTTATTTCTCACACAAAACAAGCAATAGGAGTAATAGAATCTTTGCTCAATACCCTAAACCCCAGTTTCCACAGGGCAACAAGACAAGGGCCAGGTGATGCATGCACAGTGGATTGTGTCACAGGAAAGAACACTGAGATTATGAATGCAAATCTTTTGTAATGAGTATTTAGCAATTTTGCCCATAGCTGTCCAGGAAAGACTAGGAAAGAAAGAAAATATAGCGCTAAGTAGAGTCCGACTCTTGCAATCTCGTGAACTGTGGCCTGCCGGGCTCCTCTGTCCAGGGATTCTCTAGGCAAGAATATTGAAGCGGGTTGCCACTTCCCTCTCCAAGTGTACTTCCCAACCTACGATTTGAACCCAGGTCTCCTGCATTGCAGGCAGATGCTTTCCTGGCTGAGCTACACAGAAAGCATAGCTATCCAGAGAGATACCTTTCTGGACAGTAAGCATGCCTGCTTTTTGCTCAGGAGGAGGTGCTTCTCTCTCTGTCTTTTATGGTTGTAAGCAAATATGCCCTTTGCTCCAGAGGGAAATGCCACATAGTTCATGGTTTCTGAAAACCCTGAAAAAATAGTCCAGAACAAGATGTGCAGAAACATTAAAGACCTATGAAAAACTGTCCCTTGGGAGCTGGTAATTTATTCTATACTTGTTAGATGAGTGAATAGTTTCCAGATTTTTGTACTATTAAAAATTTTGCTGAAAACATTCTTTTACATGTGGTTTGGTTAACACATGCAAGAGTTTTTAAGGGAATATTCCTAAGAGGGGAGCTGCTGGGCTGTGTTTTCACCAACAGCATATACTCATTTTCGTTCCATTTTATCCTCAATAGTCCTTTATATTGTCAAACCTCATATTTTAGCAGTTCCATGGGTATAAAATCATATCTTCATTTAGTTTCAATTTTTATCTCTTAATACCAATTAAATTGATTATCCTTTTTGATGTTTTTGCTTCTCAGAAAATCCTGTTCACAGTGTGACCCATTTTTATACTTAGATATCTTTTTCTTGTTAATAAGTATTCTTTATGTGTCATGGATACTACTTGGTTAATTTTATTTGGGGATATCTTCCAGTTTAGGGGTTATGTTTTCTTTATCTGTGTGGCATCTTTGGAAGAACACACTGTTATTGGACTTATTTTTAATATAATTAAAATTGTTACAGTGTCACTGATAATATGTTGTTTTGCAATATGTTTAATACATCTATTTCTAATGAGATCATAAAAACTCTTCATTGATGATTTTGTTGTTTTGGTTTTGTTCCCCTTCTACTTAAGATAAACTAGTTTCTGGAATCTGAGAATGCATGTCTTCTATTCTAGAACAAATCCAAGTCATTATTATTTTGATTATTTCTTCTCTCTCATTTTCCCTATTCATTTCTTTAGGTGGTCAATAACTATTAATTGAATAAGTCTTATATGCTAAACTCAATTTAAACATGTCAGTTCATCTCTTTCCTTCAGAGTTTTTAACTTTTTTTTTTTCATATTTGTCTCTCTATTTGAACTGCATTCATGTTAATTTATTCAAATCTACCAGTTCACTAATTATCTCTTCATCTGTGTTGAATATGATTCCTCTCCTATTTGCTAAGTACTAAATGGACTTTTTATGTTTTGAAAATTCAATGTATATTTTTTCATTTGGCATATTTTTCATTTTTATTTATACAAACATTTAAAAATAGAATATTTCTCTCTGAGTCTTAAAATTCCAGTGCACTCATTTCTGTTTGGTGAACTTCACTCTATAGTTTACTTTTACTGATCCGTACTTTTCTAGCTTTTTATTTATGTGTCTTACAGTTTTAGTGTGAGCTTTTTTGTTTTGCATTGTATCTGTAGAACCTATTCATCATCTGGTTACAAAGTGTCTTTTCCTAGGATTTCCATGCTTATGTAGGACACTTGGGAGTTAAAAAAAAAAGGAGCAAGAATGTTAAACTTTGGCATATGGAAGGAGGAGAGAGAGCTACATAAATTGAATTCTACCCCATATAAGTACAGAAATACCAGGATGAAATGTTGTTTTCATTTTGTTTTTGTTTTTGCCTTGTCTTTTCCCTCACATTGCACCTAGAGCTGTAAACACAGTAATATTCTTTAGTCTTATTTGTCTACAGGTTTTTTTTTTAAATTTTTCCTATTAGATAAGAAAAGTTATCTTCAGCAATGTTCATTTTATATAGGTATTTTGACTTTGTTAAATTAATATTTTTTAAGTGAAGTACAAGGGCTCCCCAGGTAGCTCACTGGTAAAAAAGAATCTGCCTGCCAATGCAGGAGATGCAAGAGACACGGGTTCCATCCTTGGGTTGGGAAGATCCCCAGGAGAAGGAAACAGCAATCCACTCCAGTCTTCTTCCGTGAAGAACTTCACGGACAGAGGAGCCTGGTGGGTTATATAGCCCATAGTGTTGCACAGCATCAGACACGACTTAGAGACTGAACAAGTGAAGCACAGGATGCCCCATGATGAATCAGGGTTCAACAGACCTGAAGAAAAATTGAAAAATTTATTACCAATAGGTTCTAGAGAAGTACATAGCAAGACCCAAGGTGCCACACGGAGAGGTTAAAGCAGGGTATAGAGAAAGGAGAAAGAATCTGGGGCACATAACTTTGTTAGGGTTAGTGGGTGGAGATGTTTGAGGTTCTTGGGCAAAGGTCAGACACAACCCCGGGGTATGTTGCATCCTTCACTGTTTTTTTTGGGTTGTGACATCACAAGAACAGATGCAGGTCTATATTAGTCACACTATGCCGTGTGGGATCCCGTATTTCTGCACAGACCACACACACACACACACACACACACACACACACAAAACCAATCTGACTGTATCATCTCTGTGTCTTTTGCTTTGCATTTGTGTGAGCACTTCTAAGGACTGAGTCTTTTACCCTCAGCTCTTTATACTTAACAGAAATCAGTCATTCTACTAAAATTTTTTTTGACAATCAACTATAATTTTCACTCCAACTCTGGTCCGTCTTCCACTCTCTCCATGCCCCTACTGCCTATAGGACACTTCAGCTCATATGATTCACTCTAGAAACTTAATGGTTGCTATGCTTTTACAAAAGTTGTTATCTTCCCAGAAAAAATAAATCACTTATTTGCATGTCTCTCTAAATCCTATAAATAATGTCATTATTCTTCAAATGATCTAGGCTCCACACCAAGGGTCAACTTGTACTTTCTCTTTATACACCGTCATTTCCTTTGGTATCATTTCCTACCACGTTTGGCATCTCTCTTCTATATTGTTAATATTATAATAGCCTCCAAAGGGTCTCCCTGCTCTAGAAGTCCCTTCCTTCTTCAATTTGTCCTACCTAGGATCAAGTGAACCAGCTGGGAGAGCTTTATAGTGAAAAAAACTGAAGACTTCAGAGATGCTCTGATCAGAAGCTTCAGCATGGGGAAGCTGGAAGGAACTGATCAGAAGCAGGCCATGACCTTTCTGATCCAGGTATTGAACCTGAGTCTCTTGGCAGGTGGGTTCTTTATCACTAGCGCCACCTTGAAAGCCACAGCATCTTACGATGGAAATCGTTTGACTTTCTCTGATTGGCCCTCAGTTGGAAATAGGGCAAAACATAGGGAAGCTGGCAGTCATTGATCAAGTCTTTATGATTCTGGGCCAGTCATTACAGAATTTGTTGATTGGCCTCCTGGGCTGGTTGCTAAAGAATTTATGGGTCAGAGTATGTGCACCTATGGTTTTATCATATGGTCTGTCCAGTTTAATTTAATCTCTTGATACAGATGCCTTATGAATAAAATCAGAAAATGTATTTATTTAAAGCTCTTGGGCAATGCCTGGCATACTACATGTGTGTGTGCTAAGTCATTTCAGTTGTGTTTGACTCTTTGTGACCTATAACCCTATGGACTGTAGCCCGATAGGATCCCCTGTCAATGGGATTCTCCAGGCAAGAATACTGGAGTGGATTGCCATGTCCTCCTCCAGGGAATCTTCTTGACCCAGGGATCGAACCCACACCTCCTAATGTTTCCTGTATTGGCAGGCAGGTTCTTTACCCTAGTGCTGCCTGGGAAGCCCCTGGCAAAGTAAAGCACTCTGTATAAAACATTGCTAATATTAATAACAATACTGGTAATTATTATTATTAAGTTTACATTCTAAACATTTTAGAAACAGCAAGACGGGAATGTTTTGTTACCTTCATCTTGACTATGTGTGTGTGCTCAGTTGCTTTAGTCATGTCTGATTCTGTGCAACTCTATGGACTGTAGCCTCCAGGCTCCTCTGTCCATGGGATTTTCTGGGGAAGAATACTGGAGTAGGTTGCCAAGATCCAGGGGATCTTCCTGACCCAGAGATTGAACCCATGTCTCCTGTGACTCCTACACTACAGGTGGATTCTTTACCACTGAGCCACCAGGGAAGTCCATCTTGACTAGAGAGCATGTCAAATAAGAGCTATATTGACTCATTGGAAATTGTCATTTTTATAGGTAAAAACTGTTTAAATATCTCCAATTTTTAATGGCTCCATTACCAAAATTATTTTGGTAATTATTTAAAAATTTGCTATATATTAAAAATTACATGGTGGCCCATATACTTACCTTGAAATCTTTATCAATAATATCCTCCCTTTTCTATTGCCTCAGTCACTTATTTCATTCAGATGATGTCAATTTTTCAGAGGAAAAACGTGTAACTGTAGACAGAGTGATAATTACATAGAATGATTGGCACAGAACAATTGTTTTAAAAGGGAATAAATCAGTAAGTATAAAAAAACAGGTTATCCGTACTGCTTTAATATTCCTAAAATGTATAGCATCTCTGAAGGAATCAAATGTTTGAAACTCAATCACTTCCCTGCTGTGGTATTTTGCAAAGTGTATTTACAGAGAAGTACTGCATAAAGGAATGAAGTATTTGTGACTTTGAGAATGTGAGTTAATTTGCTTTCTGCCACTTGGAGAACTCTCACCTCCAAGTCTAGTTTGCTTGCTTTCTGTGCTATCGCTGTATGAGGCAAGCTCAGTTATTGCCTACCCTATAATTTGCATATGATCACTCATATTATTTGGTGATGATGCTTTTAAGTCTATTTTTATGTAAATGAAGAACATGGCAAAATAACTCTACAATAAGGCTAATGGCATTGTTCAGGTTGTATATCTAATTGCTATCTTTATTATCCACTTGACTTTCATACATTTAGGCAAATTGAGTGGGGTGGAAGCCAACACATTTTATCTTAAACAACTGTTTAAATTTTAGTTTACAGGTGATGCAGCACCATTAACCAGTTATGATTTTTATCCTACTATCTAGGTGAGCCAAACAAGAAAATTGGCTTCAAAAATAAGCCTTAGAGGTTGACTGTAGGTAGCTCTTCCTAGACATCATCATTCACTGTATAAATGATGAAAATTCACAGAGGGATCAAATCAATTCAATTTTTTTATACATAGCCAGGATATAATGAATATTTGCTATGCTTCTTCTTTGTAAGAAAACTTTTGCTTTGTAATAGCTGTAAACATGTACATAAAAAGTGACTAAACCTGAATTCGAGTGGTGCTTTAATTATTTAAAGCTATATAGGAAAATTTCATAGGGTAAATTAATTTCCAGGTATGTAAATATTTCAGAAGAGAAATTTTCCTCCATAATTAAGTTTCATTATTATGAAAATGAAGGCATGCTTTTGCACATGGTAAATTCACTCTTGGGTCTCCCAGTTGGCCCTAGTAATAAAGAACTTGCTTACCAAGGCAGAAAACACAAAAGACATGGGTTTGATTCCTGGGACTGGAAGATTCCCTGAGGGAGGGAAGGGCAACCCACTCTGGCATTTTTGCCTGGAGAATCCCATGGACAGAGGAACCTGGAGGGCTACAGTATGTAAGATGCAAACAGTGGGAAACGACTGAAGCGAC
Source organism: Bison bison bison (assembly GCF_000754665.1). Classification (NCBI taxonomy): domain Eukaryota; kingdom Metazoa; phylum Chordata; class Mammalia; order Artiodactyla; family Bovidae; genus Bison; species Bison bison. Next base: position 10,338,165 of record NW_011494835.1, on the reverse strand, counting down.
TTAGCATGCATGCAAGGTCACTCTTAGCCTCTTCTACCTTCCTATATGTAAAGAGAAAAGTAAGCGTCCTTATCAATTCCTGAAAGATGTTTCTTTAAAGACTTTATTCTCTTAAGAGAATTATTTGGCACAAGTACAAATATCACTGAGCTTTTATTAAAGTGTCTTTTACACTGCAGCACTTTTAATGTAATCAGGAGAGAAGCCAACATATATAGACTAATAAATAACTTAATGTCTTGCAATGGATATCTGCTGTGGTTGCACATAATCAGAATTATTATCTGCCCAGCAGATGGGTGCTTAGCCAGTTGGATAAAACTTCTACTTTAACAGCATTCACACACACAAAAATACCTCAATATTGGAGAACATTTTTTCTTTTGTCATCTATTTCCCACAAAATAACTGAAATAACTCGATATCTAATTGCAAAGTTTCAAATTCATTTAAAACATAGTAATTAAGGGGTAGTTATAACACCTTTATCTCTTTACATTTACTCGTCCTTAATTTTACAATTACCGAGCTAACACTGAGTGCAGTGAATATAAAACTAACTGCAGAACTTCTTGGGATAATCTCCCAGGCATTCAGCAGCCTTTAGCCATATGGGTTTTGCATGTACAGTTCCAAAATGGCTCTTTTCCATATGCATTTATGGAGAAATAAAAAAAAAAGAAAATATATTTGGGTGATATTGAAGACAAGTGTTAGCAACTACTAAACTGAGTTTGCCATAGGCCAGATAGCATCCATTTGTAAACCTCTGGGTACAGGCTTGCCTTTGATGTGACCAATTTATGTTGGTTCTTATCTATCAGCAGCAGTTCAAATACCAAAGAATGGAACTTTTTATTTTTGGCTTGCTTCTTAAATTCAAACCCACTATAAAACTGTTTTAGTACAAGTACTGTTTCTTATTAGAATTGTGCAACTGACATCTTGCATCCCTGAGAGCCTGTGCACCCATTCCCAGAATCTCTGTGTGTTGTTGTGAGCTTAGGAAGATGGTGTGGGTGCTTGAGGCTACCATGCCCAGTAGAAGCAACAATGCCTGGGAATTTATTTTCTGCTGATGCAGCCAGGCCTATAGGCAGTGGCTGAGTAATTCTCCTGGTAAACACAATAGGGAGTTAGGGAGGGAATCCTAATTCCCTCATCCAAAAGGCCACTCTAGAGCTCCTACCCTCAGGAAATAGGCAGAGGCTGGGACTTCAACTAAAATTACAGCTTTGCTTGACTCTCTTGTTTCCTTATCTTGCTTTGCCCATATTGTTTCCCTAAACCCTTGGCTCAAAGTCTGCTTATCAGAGAAACAACTGAGGACAAGTTGTATCTGTGCCTTTCACAGTGAGTGGTATATGATAGGGGGTTGATGGATAACTGTGAAATGAATACATACTAGCAATATGAGAAAAGTAGATAAAGAGGTCCTTGGTTGAGAGATTTAGGTAAATTTGATCATTTTCTAATGTCTTTTCTCTCTTTCCTTGAGGGAAAGATACATTTTAGCACATGCTTGCAAACTGTTGTATGCAACTGTTTGATACTCAGTAGTTCTAAATGGCATTAGGGAGAGGGGCATGAGGTACATACAGACATTTCACCACATTGAGCACATCTCTTTGTATGATTCTACAAGTGCATAACAGTTGCAAGTATTCTCTGTGACTGCAAGTAATAATCACAGTAAGCTCTTGGGACAGGTGACAGCCCAAACACTAACTTTAATAACTTACATAGAAAACCAGAGCAGCATAAAGATGGTTTACAGGAACTTGACTGATAATGCACATGATGAAAATACAAATACCAAATCACATATTCTAAATTTTAAAGTTTTAATTTTCAACTTTAATTGAACCACAGTCATAGTAAAGCTATTTTATCTGCTGTTAGAATGAACCTCAACACGTTATGTGGCATAATAACATTAAGCATCTTATGAAGATCTAGAAACTTACAATAAAACTCAAACACAATTTGAGTACTAAGAACTTTGCAATCCAGTGCTATATGGTTATTAATGTATGCATGAGACATGGAATCTTTGACTTTTTCCCTAGGGATGTATTTCATTTTAAAAGAAAATAACACTTTCAAATAACTATGCATGAGGTTTTTAACGATTAAATTGTCTGTCATAATTCTTGATTCTAGTCAGTAAGATACAATAATTAATGAATAAGTTAGTTGCTTTTAATGTTCTAGAGTTTAGTGATATACAATTTACAGTGTCTCAGAATCTTTCAGAGTTATGCCTAGATGAGCAGACATCTGATATATTGCTTCTTTGGTAACGGTATAATAGCCAAAGAACAATTACTAGCTTTGTGAGGATGGCATTTTATCAATGGAACTTCCATTAAGTTAGCCTTCCATCTTGTTAATGTCATGCTCTTTTTTCGGGACCTTGACATCATTATAATGTGTCACTGTAAGGGGAAAAAAGATGTACTTTTTAAGTGCCATAGATAAAAATGTGTATTCCTGTCTCTGGTAAATTAACATTCAAAGCTTTCTCACTACAGTCATTTTAAGGACTACACAGGAATAATATAGATATAAAAAGTATATCATTTTTGACAGGAAAAAAATACTAGTTGCCCAACTGCTTGTTAACATTCACTCTTTACATATGGCATTCCGAAAAAAGTAGTTTTTAAAAGTGTTTTCATGGTATAGTCAGCATTCTGCCTTACTTGTCCTAATGGTAAAGCTTAATCTGAATTAAGTTGAATATTCATAAAGAAGACATTTTAAATAGCTCTTCCATATATACTGAGTCATCTTATTGGTTAGAAATGAAATGCTTTAAAAAAATGAAGTGCTCTTTCCTCTTATGTGATTTGATTGTTACTGAGTTTTGTGAGGACAGAGTAGACGAGGAAGTATAAAGTGTAGTAAAATTAACGATTACCTTAAGCATTGCATGCTAGTCAAAGTGGTTATGCCTGCATCATGCCAAAAGGAAACATTAAAAATTCAAAATTTCAGGCATATAGCCAGTATTCTGATTGATTGGACTACAAGTGACTGATCTGATACATTACTTTTTCCATCAAGGAATTGCCCAGTGTTTGATGAAGCTGACCCAATCTGTCAACTCTGTAGGTGGTATCATATTGAATTAGGAACGTATCAAGGCCCTCTCAATACAACTGAGTGCCATTTTTTTTTTTTTTTGCTAGCTAACCTCATATACTATAACTCTGGTCATGAGGTAACTATCCCTTGATGTATTCAAAATAGTTAAAAGTATTCTCCTATCCATTTGGAGATAAAAGTTACAGAAAAATATCAATTCCACTAAAACAAGAAACAGGTCATATTTGGCATATCCATTCCATCTTTTTTACCAGTGACTTCAGTTATTTTAATAAATGTGGTAGACCTCCCTATACTCTTAAAACTTCTCAGATTTTTTCTATTATTGTGTAATGTATCAGTCAAATATACAAATGAAATCAATTTCAGGTATTCCAAAGCAATGTAGGGAGGACTTTTCCTGTGGATAAGAGCTTTCTAGGCTTCACAGTCCCAATCATTGACCTAAGATTCTTCTCACTTTTAGAGATAGCTCAGACACTAACTGGAGAAGGCAATGGCACCCCACTCCAGAACTCTTGCCTGGAAAATCCCATGGACGGAGGAGACTGGTAGGCTGCAGTCCATGGGGTCGCTGAGGGTCGGACATGACTGAGCGACTTCACTTTCACTTTTCACTTTCAGGCATTGTAGGAGGAAATGGCAACCCACTCCAGTGTTCTTGCCTGGAGAATCCCAGGGACGGCAGGGCCTGGTGGGCTGCCGTCTCTGGGGTCGCACAGAGTCGGACACGACTGAAGCGACTTAGCAGCAGTAGCAGACACTAACTACTGCTGGACAAGGCAGTTGGAGGTAAGAGGGCTATATGTTAATCTCTTGTAGTGTTTTAACCATAAAGAAAACACAGAATCCTTCTCTTAATTCCTTGTTGCACAAGGAATTTAATAGTTATTAAAGTCTGCCTTCTAAATATTGGCTTCCTGTGTCTTTCTTTATTAAAAAGGACAAACATTTGAATACAAAGCAATATATCTTCACAAGAGTTGTGCACATATGTTAAAGCTCTTCTAATGCCCTGAATTATCTTTCTATTTTTCTTTCCTTTTGTGACTAGGCTTTCAAAAGAGTAATTTTAAAACTACTATTTTTCTTGCTCTTTCCACTCTCTTGTGCATTGGGACTGCTTGCAATCAGGAATCTACCACGACATAGCTTGAAACTGACCATCTAATCACAAAATCAAGTGACCCTTTCTCAGTTTGGATCTCTATCAATTCCTCTGTAACTACCCACACAGCTGACTATCTTCTTAAAACTGTATTATCCCTTAGATCCAAAAACATATGCTCTTCTGCTATTTCTCTTGACACACGGCCTGTTCCAATCTTTCCTTCTTTACTGACTCCTGTTTCACTCTGCCTAAAAGAAGCTGTGTTACAGGATTCGAAGTCTTGCTTCTCTTCACCTTTACTGCTCTGTCTTCTTTGGCAGTACCACCCACAGTTAAAGCCATCTCAACTTTTTGAGTACTTCCTAAATCTCTGAACCGTGATAACCCTTGACTGATTTAGTCTATAATTTAAAACTATCTGTTGTGTTATCTAGCTGAATATCCTGAAAGACGTCTCAAACACGTTTTAAAATGGTATTCATTTCAATCATTAAAACAATTTTATTCCTAATTTCTCATATTTGGTTTTTGATAATTCTACTTTTATTAATTACCTGGTTTCCATAAGCCTAAATAGCATTTTACTTCTCTGTGCTCTTTACTTCATATATCTAATCATTTCCCAGGGAGGTTTGGTCTTTGAATTATATTTTGATTTTGTACTTTACTTTCAATAGGTTTTTTCCCTACTCAAGTTGTTTTTCTCTTCATGTTTGGCATTAGCTGTTTCCATTTTTATTTTCTAGTATGTCTGGTTATTAATTCTTATTCACAGTGAAAAAAACACCTAATGAAATTTGAAGTTCTCTTCTGGCACAAATACTCCATTTCTTCTACTGCCACAGTTTCATGTGTATCAATCCAAAAAATTATCATTCATGCACACAAATATATTTCTAAATAATTTCCAAAGTAGCTGAAACAATGTGCTCTTTAGCAATGTATGAAATGCGATTCCTCTACTCTCTTCTAAGGTATGTGTTATCATACCTTAATATTTGCCAATCTGTTTCTTTATTGTTGTTTTAATTTGCATTTTATTATTTATGAATAAGATTGAACATCTATTCATATGCTTATAAGTAATTTGTATCACTTTTTCTATGAAATACCCATGCATATTATCTCTTTTTGTCTCCCTTCTTGTATTACTGCCTCAAGCCTCTTTTATCTTTTATGATGTTTACAAATTGTTTCTAAATTTTACTAATTCATATCTCCAGAATAATTCCCAAATACTTTAAATTATTGTAGATTTTTCAACTGATTTAGGTCTCCTAAACCAAAAGTTTTTATATACAAGTACTAGGAAGCAGAAATCTGAATGATTTTAGCTGAAGGCATTTCCTTGGGAGGATATTGAAAAATTCACAATCTATGACAGTGCTTGAGAACCATATTTTCATGTCATCCATTTGGGAAAAAGAGTATTCAAAATTATGCTACTAAAATCTGTCATCAAAGATACCAGTGATGTTGCTCTGTATCATCAATACTGAAAAAAAAAAAAAAAATGCTTTCAATTAGCAACACCCATGGACAACTTTGGAAAATAAGCGTTAGCTGATCCCTTTGTTACCGTACCTACCTGGTCACTCGAGATTAAACAGCTGAGATGTGTTTATCTGGTTGTTCTACATCCTTTACCTGAGCCCTACATTCAACAGAAGCATAGAAAGCAATTCTCTAGCACTTTTCACTTCTACAGTTGGATGGGTGCTTTGCTCCACAAGTCAGTGGATTCTCCACACATAGAAAGGGTTTCAAAAGTTAAACACCATGAAGAATGACAAAGGTCTACTATACTCTAAGAAAACCATAATTCAAAAAGACACATGTACTCAATGTTCATTGAAGCACTGTGAATAATAGCTAGGACGTGGAAGCACCCTAAATGTCATGTCCGTCAACAGATGAATGGATAAAGATGTTATATATGTGTGTGTGTATGTATATATACACCCACACAATATACATATACAATGGAATATTATCCATCCATAAAAAAGGAATGAAACTGGGTCATTTGAAGTGATGTTGATGAACCTAGAGTCATAGAGATTGAAGTAAGTCAGAAAGAGAAAAAAAATATTGTATATTAACACATATATATGGATTCTAGAAAAATGGTGCACATGAACCTATTTGCAGAGCAGGAATACAGGTGCAGATGTAGAGAGTGGACTTGTGGACATGGGTCGGGCATGGGGAGGGTGGGATGAACTGAGAAAGTAGCACTGACATATACATACTACCACATGGACTCTGCTGCTGGGATGGATTGGGGGCAGGAGGAGAAGGGGATGACAGAGGATGAGATGGCTGGATGGCATCACTGACTCGATGGACGTGAGTCTGAGTGAACTCCAGGAGTTGGTGTTGGACAGGGAGGCCTGGTGTGCTGCGATTCATGGGGTCACAAAGAGTCGGACATGACTGAGTAACTGGACTGAACTGAACTGAACTGTACAGTAAATAGCTAGTTGGAAGCTGCCGTATAGCACAGGGAGCTCAGCTCAGTGCTCCATGATGTCCTTGAGAGGTGGGATGGGGGGAAGGCCCATGAGGGACAGAATATATGTATACCTGTGGCTGATTCACTTTGTTCTATTGTAGAAACTAATGCATTGTAAAGCAATTACACTTCAATAATCAAATTTAAAAACAAAGTTGTTATTAATCTCCCTTCATGAACAATATTACTTCTTTACTTCTTTTAAAGAGCTAGTTGCTTTATTCTTAATATAGTCTATGGTCAGCCTCTCTAGATATAATACAAACCTTGATTTTCTTGCATGCTTCCTTATTTCATGCTTTCTGCCTGGTCTGCTTATCTTCTGGCATCTCCTACTCATTTAAAAAAATTCTACTTCAAGCATTTTTTCTTTGAGGCATCGCTATTAATTTCTCCTCTCTCAGCTGTCATAGAATCTGATATCACCAAACAGTAATACCCATTGCATTTTTCCTTCTCCAAAAATTGTTCTAATATGTACCATCTTATCCTATTACTCTGAAAGCACAAATTTAATAGGAAAAATACCATTTCATTTTTCAATGCATTAAAATATTCAGATTAGGTATCAATTTAACTGCTACTGCTAAGTCACTTCAGTCGTGTCTGACTCTGTGTGATCCCATAGACCATAGACGGCAGCCACCAGGCTCCCCCGTCCCTGGGATTCTCCAGGCAAGAACATTGGAGTGGGTTGCCATTTCCTTCTCCAGTGCATGAAAGTGGAAAGTGAAAGTGAAGTCACTAAATCATGTCTGACTCTCAGTGACCCCATGGGCTGCAGCCTACCAGGCTCCTCCATCCATGGGATTTTCCAGGCAAGAGTACTGGAGTGGGGTGCTATCGCCTTCTCCATATCAGTTTAAAGAACTCATCAAAAACAGATTTCTAATTCCTTGCCATTCTTTCACTGATTCAGCAATTGAGTTCCAACTGTATATGCCAATATTCTGCTTAGAGCTACAGATATAATGAAGAACAAAACTGACTCAATGTTCTATAGATTTTAGAAATGAAAACCTAAACTACAACACTAACAAAAAAAATATAGATACATTAAAATTTCAGTGAAGTTTTTAATACTTGAAATATGTTATGAAAATTAGATAATTTTCTATGTAAAGTACAGTTTGAAGGAGTGCATGAGGGAAATAGTTTGATTAGTTAGAAGGGCTAATTGTCATATAAATGAAAGATGATAACTGCATGAATTTAGCTGGTAGCAATGGAAGTAGAAAGAAGTAACAAGGACTCAAAATGTATGTTGCAGATATAACTGACAGGACTAATGACCTGCATGTTTTATGTGAAATAAAATGGCAAAGACTGCAATGTATCTTAGCAGAAATATTTTTCCACCACACTTTTATCAGTCTTCACTCCCTGACCTTCCTTCCATAATACTTTTTTGTCTTTCCAGGGTATTGTACAGTGCTAGAGATAATTGTATTAAGAACATTACAAACCCACAATTTTCAAATTCAGTTGATCCTACAACAGTAAAGATACATCAGGGAACAAAACCCACAATTTGAACAGGGAGAATTTATTATAAAGAATGGTTAACTATGACTAGGGAGCAAATACAAAGAGTAACAAGAATGGAACAGCAAAGAATGTCCTAAGGCTGAAAGGCACACGATCAAGGCAGGAAGGAATTTGGGAGGGAACTCCCATTCCAAAGCTGGGATTTAGATCTTACCAGAGAAAGTGTGGGTGCAGCACACTGGATGATGCAGAAACTGCCTGAGTTGCCCACAGTCACTGGACCAGCAAGAAATAACCTTCATGATGTGTGGGCTAAAGCTGACGGGTCAAATACACCTCTCCAAGGCAGGGGCGCTCTGCGACTGGCACAGTTACAAGGGGTAGAGATATGTACGAAACAGCAGCTGGGACTGGCAAGCAGGAAACAGCTTTCCAGGGTGCAGAGAGTCTGAAACCAGAAGATAAGGTGCAGCTTTATTCAGAATCTAGCAGCTGTAGAGTACAAAGTCTAGAGTTTACACTGTCTGCATAAGTGGCCCACTGTGAGTCAGCCGCCCATCTACTGAGGATGAGGACTCAAGCTTGCAGAGAGATTACACACTCTAGGTGCACAGCTGGGACTGACCGTCACTGGATGTTCCTCTTTCATGCTACTGTAAACCACGCAATAGGAATGAAAAGAAGCAAAAGGAAAGACACATTAACCAGAAAGAAAAGCTCTGTCCTCTTGTAATGGTCCTCTGGTACCTCCTACTATCAAAATTTAGAGCTGTACTTGGAGCAAAACAGAAATTTATGCCAGCAGAAGCTCCATTATCACTATGGAGGTAGAAAGGGTGGATTAAGAGCTGACAGGAAAATACCCTGATAACTGGAAAAACTCACTTTTGTGGACACAATTTCCACTGGCTTCTGAAACACACATTTGAACTTCCGTATGACAATGAGGCAGCTCTGTTTTTCCTAGCTAACAAAATACAGCTGTCCTTCTTAGCAATGAAGTTTTTACCATTTCTCCAAACACTAAGATGCACATTCACTATGACCATAATATTTTATTACACAATCTCTGATAATTTCATTAGCTAAACACTAAATAGTTTTCTCCTATAAATTTTATATAAAATAAAAAGGAAAAGAAGGAAAGAGAAAAAAATCACATAGTTCTATGTACAATTATGCATATACTTAATAATGAACAGAAAACAAATATGAAAACATGCTTTAGTCCTTCTTTCTGCAACTGATCTCAAAACTGTAACATATGTGGCTTCCTTCTAATTCTGCATAATGTATCTCCCTTGCACTCATGTAGAGCCTCAGTGGTCAGTGAAGCACGAATCATAGCCCCCACCTCAGAAAGAAGGCCTTAGGTTTCAGATAGTTTTCTTTGCCAAAATTTGTATAACAACAACATAATTTCCTCTTGACAACTGAAAACACTTAATCCAACTAGGAGATTTTTTGTTTGTTGGTTGGTTGTGTGGCATAAGATCTTTAGAATGGCCAGGAAACAGTCTTGCCTTCTAACTGAATGTAGCATTACTTTCACTTTCCCAGGAAGTAGTATGAGTAGTTATCCAACTTGGGCCACGGACCCAGCAGATACCAGGGAACTTGAGTATCTGTGTAGAGAAACATATTTCGCTAATTTTGTGACAAGTCATCATAAGACATTCACAGCATAGACCCTTAGAGGAACCTATTCTGTGTGCTGCAGAGATTATTCTTTAAAAATTAGTTCTTAGTTATTAGATCTTAGGAACCAGGCATATAACAACCGGGCAGCAGTAGTGACTCTGGTGAAACTGCTCATCATTAGTTACTTTGTGTACAACTCATCAGGCTGAAAAGTGTGGTGGGCCCAACAGGAATACATTATAAAACAGAAGTGATGAATCAGGGATCAGGCTTGAAGGCCAAAGTAAACTTTATAGAGGTGCTCCATATGTCGAAGGCACCCACCACCAGTGCACTGAAGCCAGCTCACATCTATGGCTTCAAAGCAGAGAAAAACATACATGTCTATTTCTCTAGAATTAGAGAAATTGCAAGAAAACAGGATGACTGGAAGAACAAGTAAGTGATAACAAGAGATGAGACTGGATAGAGGAAGAAGTCAGTCATGAACAGCTTACATTAAAGGATTTTAAACTTAACTTTAAGGGCCATTATTAAAGTTTTTCAGCTGGGTTAATCCACAAACAATACTGTGTTTTAGAAAAATCACTCTGACTTCACTCTACTCAATGGAAGGTATGCGGGAGCCAAGAGAGGGAAAATATGTTTCTTACTAGGTGGTTGCAATAATTAAGCAGTAAGTAACTGAGGAGATGGTCTTCATAAATTCTCACCTTTACGTATGCATGTTCCTTTCACTAAGTCTACAAAACATCTACTTATTCATTATAAGTTGTGTACCACCCACCCCACCCCCACAACAAAGGTAGCATTTCAGAGAAAATCCTATTTTAGCTCAAGGACCAATCATCCACATGTACACAATTACTATGTCACAGAATTGGGATTTAAACTCAGTCTGTATGATTTCAAAGCCAGAGTTCTTACAGAAAGATCCAATGGGGAAGGCAGATACGGACATATACTGATAAAATGCAATGCAGGTTAGAACCCTTAATAAAGGTTGAATAAAATATCATAGAATCCCTGTAGACAGCATGTGATTCCACAAATGGATAAAATTACCATAAAGTCCTAAAACACAGAATGTTCTTAGTTTACTTGGGCATTTTTAACTACTGCATATTGCTATATACAAGGAACCCAGTATTTGGAAGATTGCCAATTACAAAAAAATTCATTGTTTTGTCTTTGTGGCTTAAGTGAAAAATAACACATATGCGTATCTACTTTTGTCCCCAGGACAAGATTTTGCTGTACACTCTTCATTCCTCAATTTGTAAAGCAAAGGGTATTTGCTAATTATGTGATAAACAAGCTTTCAAAAATAGCTGAGTTTTATTACTGTCTTTTATCAATTTTTTTCTTTGCTTTTGCTGTCGTTTAAAAATCAATATAAGATCATTTGATACAATTTCAAGCTATATAGAATTATAGAATGTATAAAGTGAGAGAATTTTCAACATTTTGCTTTATCTTTTCAATTTCTTTGCCAGATGTGAGATTCCATCATAACCACTATATTTGAAACGTGTTTAAATCTTATTAGATAAAGTATTATCCAGAAAAAATAATTATATATTCCATACACAGTTAATGGGAACATATAATTTTACAACTAACTTTGAAAAATTGTGAGCAGTTATCAAGTAGAGAATATGCATAGTCTATAACTTTATTGCAGTTCAACTCTTTAGCATATATCTTGGAAAAATGCTTGGAAGTGTTTATCAAATGATATACACATATCACATGTATATGTGTGCATGTAGCAACTGAAAAAATTTTATTTTTCAGTTGCTAAGTCATGTCAAACTCTCTGCCACCTGATGAACTGTAGCACACCAGGCTTCTCATTCTTTCATATATTCCAGAGTTTGCTCAAACTTTTTCTAAGCAGCAAGCATCTTTCATGGCTGCAGTCACCATCCACACTGATTTTGGAGCACAAGAAAATAAATCTGCCACTGTTTCCACTTTCACCTATTTGCCATGCAGTGTTGGATCAAATGCCATGATCTTCATATTTTGAATGTTGAGCTTTAAGCCAGCCTTTTCACTCTCTTCATTCACCTTCTTCAAAAGGCTCTTTGGGTCCTCTTCACTTTCTCTCACTAGAGTGGTATCATCTGCATAACAGAGGTTGTTGATATTTCTCCCAGCAATCTTGATTCCAGCTTGTGAGTCATCCAGCCTGACATTTTGAAGGATGTACTCTGCATATCAGTTAAATAAGCAGGGTAACTATATACAGCCTTGACATACTCCTTTCCCAAGTTTGTACCAGTCCAATGGTCATGTCTGGTTCTAACTGTTGCTTCTTGACCTGCAAACAGGTTTCTCAGGATACAGGTAAGGGGGTCTGGTATTCCCATCCCTTGAAGAATTTTCCACAGTTTTCTATGATCCTTATAGTGAAAGGCTTTAGCATAGTCAATGAAGCATTTGCAGATGTTTTCTTGGAATTGCCTTGCTTTTTCCATGATTCAGCAGATGTTGGCAATTTCATCTCTGGTTCCCCTGCATTTTCTAAATCCAGCTTGTACATCTGGAATTTCTCAGTTCTCATACTGCTGAAGCCTCATGTGAAGGATTTTGAGCATAATCTTGCTAGCATGTGAAATAAGTGCAACTGTTAAGTAATTTGAACTGTCTTTGTTATTGCCTTTCTTAGTCTTAATGTCTTTAATATTTAGTTCCCCAAGGAGGAAAAAATAGAAAGCAGGTGAAGAGGGGAGGAAGAACACTGCTCTTTGAACCCTGGAAATCATTCAGTAGGAGAAGGGCCTGCAGTAATGTGAGAAGCCACAACAAAATGGCTGCTCATGTGTTTGTCTGCATCTCTGTAGCCAGAAGGGCCTTCTCTGGTGGCTCAGCAGTGAAGAATCCACCTGTAATGCAGGAGCTGCAGGAGACATGGGTTTGATCCCTGGGTTTGGAAGATGCTCTGGAGGAGGGCATGGCAATCCTCTTCAGTGTTCTTACCCAGAGAATCCCATGGACAGAGGAGCATGGCAGGCTACTCTTCATGGGGTCACAAAGAGTTGGACACAACTGAAGTGACTTAGCAGGCACCCATGCACTGTAGCCAGAAGCAACAATCAACAATCAGAACACACGTCCCCAATATCTGGAAGGCTGAATCTTCTTATCCAGCCTTGCTTCCATAAGCTGTGTGTAGGTTGATCCAGGCACAGGTGCATAGCTGCCCGCCTTGGGGCTGGGGCTGGGGCTGGGGAGTGGTTAGCATCTACTGTGCTAAGAGCTGAAACTGATCAGAAATAACTGCAACTGACTGTACAAGCCTTGTTCTAGAAGTTACAAGCCTTCAGTGCACCTCAAAGTTCCAAAATATTAATAGCTGAATCAGATAGATTTTGCTCATTTCAGGTGGATTCTTTACCACTGAGCCACATGGGAAGCCGAGTCTTCTCAAAATGCTTCCTCTTAAAAATCCATTACTGGCTAACAATTTCTATTAAAGATAAAGTCCTTTGAAGCCTTACAATAGTAAATGCCCATCTTGTTAGCCTCATTTCATTTTTTCTGTTTTTATTTTTGTAGCCAAATCTGTCTTCTTTTTGTACCCAAATATATCAGTGCTATTCCCCATTTAACTTTGCATATGTTTCTCTCCTCTTCCTAAAAGTCTCTTCTCCAGTCCCTTTTACAGAAATAATACCTACTCATTCTTAAATCTCACCAAATTGTCCATTTTCAGGGAATTTCTCCAGACATATCACTCTTCATAATTTATGTACATACACATATACACATTGTTAAAGCTGCCTTTTGTTTTCTTTATACTATTCTTATTTCAAATTGCACATTTATTTGTATAATTAGTTAACTATTATATTTTTCTCTTCTGGATAGTTCAAGAAGAGCAAAGGCCATGCTTATGTTTGTTTTATGCACTAATTCCAGGGTCTAGAATAGTGTATGGCACACAGCAGTTATTCAGTTAACACCACACAGATCTCCCACTGCTTCAGTCATGAGACAGCTTCTGTATGGAAGGACTGACTTCCCCTTTTCTATTATAACCTGGAGTTAATTGTGTGACACTCTGTCTTGATCCACTCTGACTTCCTCATCCAAATAGTCCAACACACGGTGGTATTTTATTAATCTTCAGAAAACACTGCTGGGATCATGCCACTTTCTTGCTCAAATATCGTGTCTATGAATCAATGATTCCTCATTGACTCTACGATAATTCCCAGTTTTTGATATGTTGGTATGAAACTTGTTCTCTCTCACCAGACTAAATAGTCATTATCCACAAAACACTGAAATTGATTTGCTCTCTCCGGAGATTTCCTCTCACCACGTGTCTTGCTTGAGTTGCCTTCCAATATTCCTGCTGACCTCCTCCTTAGCCTTTACCCTCTCTGTGCCTTACATCACCACCCACCCGAATCTGTGATATGATTTCAGACCGCTGAAGTCCTGAGTTCTGCTCTCAGCATGCTGATATAAAGTGATGATTCTGCCTTCTGAATGCCTAATGCGCTCATCACATCTTCAGCAATTAATCACTTACTTCCGGTTCCTTCCCCTCCTAATGGGGCTTTCATTCTCATTGTGATCTATTACTGATATTTAGGTTTCTTCCTAATGTCTTGAACTTCCAAGTGGATAGATCATAAGAATTTTAAGAGCAGGAACTGCTTATGTTTCTTCGTATCCTCAAATGCACCCACCACAGTGGCTTTCCTATTATGTGTCCTCATAAATATTTTTATTTGATTTGATTTTACTGAAATTGTTCCAGGCTATGCAGACTGTATTCTGCACAATAATTGCTGCTTTTTTAAAATGAGCCATGTCATCTTTTGAGCACAGTATGAAAGTCAGTAACTAAATTGAGGCATCAGACAATTATGGCAAAAAGATGAGACATTTAAAAGCTGGGGATGGAGAAGGCAGATGAGTGAATATAGAACAAAAAGGAAAAATAAGATAGAAAACAAATGCATACCATTTATTTTATATAATAATTTCTTGTCAATCAATAGTAAATATAATTTTGGCCTGAAGAAGCAATAAATGGTGATAGAAAGGATTCAAATTTTCTGACCTTAAGTGGAAATAAAAGAAAAGAATATGGAGGCATGGCTTTTGCTTTTAAAGTTTGACCCTGGTTTTTTGTCATTAATGGTATAGTGGTCTTTCTTGGATCAGTTCCTGAATTGAAGTTAGTAGCAAGGATGTCATTAATCTATTTGTCTGTCCCTAACAAAGGCACTGGTATACATTCAGCACAAATGAGGAATAAGACAGAAGTCCTCTCAAAGGTTGAGCTACATGTTAATTTCTAGAATTAAGACTCAAGGAAAAATTTTTTCTGAGTTTTATGGGAATATATTCTATTGTTTGAAATATGACCCTTTTCCATTTTTCTCTCATATTTGTACTCTAACTAATGAAAGGATCATTATGTAGTTTGATTAAAAACTATGTTTCCATAACCAAAGAAATAAAACAATATATTTTAAATACAGTTCTTCTAATAGTCTGCTGCTCAAAAAAAACCAAAAAACATAGGGACAAATACTAAGAGAAATAGGATAACATATACATACACACATATCATATACACACCGCACACACACCTTATACACACACACACACACACACACACATATTATTGTTATTGCTGTTTAGTCGCTAAGTTGTGTCCAACTCTTTCTTGTGACCCTACGGTCTGTAGCCTAACAGGCTCTTCTTTCCATGGGATTTTCCAGGCAAAGAATACTGGAGTGGGTTGCCATTTCCTTCTCCAGGGAATCTTCCTGACCCAGGATCAAAACTGTGTCTCTTGCATTGACAGGTTGATTCTTTACCATTGAGCCACCAGAGAAGCCAGTATATATATAATATATATATTATATATATAATTAATAAGTATTTATATGTAATTATTTACATGACTAAAACCATGTTTCAATATGACAAGTTTAAAATATTCCCATCTATTCTGACATGTTTAATCATAACGTCCTTTTTCAGTTACAATAGTTTAATCTTTTTAAACATTTTTTTTTCTCTCCTTTGATTCATTCTGGCTGAATTAACTGACATTAGTTCCAAATAGTAGAGTGAAATATTAAAGGAATATGTTCAATTCAGTTCAGTTCAGTTCAGTCGCTCAGTCGTGTCCGACTCTTTGCGACCCCATGAATTGCAGCACGCCAGGCTTCCCTGTCCATCACCAACTCCCGGAGTTTACTCAAATTCACGTCCATCGAGTCGGTGATGCCATCCAGCCATCTCATCCTCTGTCGTCCCCTTCTCCTCCTGCCCCCAATCCCTCCCAGCATCAGAGTCTTTTCCAATGAGTCAACTCTTCGCAGGAGGTGGCCAGAGTACTGGAGTTTCAGCTTTAGCATCAGTCGTTCCAATGAACACCCAGGACTGATCTACTTTAGGATGGACTAGTTTGATCTCCTTGCAGTCCAAGGGACTCTCTTTTGAATATGCTGTCTAGGTTGGTCATAACTTTCCTTCCAAGGAGTAAGCGTCTTTTAATTTCCTGCCTGCAATCACCATCTGCAGTGATTTTGGAAGCCCAAAAAATAAAGTCTAACACTGTTTCCACTGTTTCCCCATCTATTTTCCATGAAGTGATGGGCCCAGATGCCATGATCTTAGTTTTCTGAATGTTGAGCTTTAAGCCAACTTTTTCACTCTCCTCTTTCACTTTCATCAAGAGGCTTTTTAGTTCCTCTTCACTTTCTGCCATAAGGGTGGTGTCATTTGCATATCTGAGGTTATTGACATTTCTCCCGGCTATCTTGATACCAGCTTGTGCTTCCTCCATCCCAGCGTTTCTCATGATGTACTCTGCATATAAGTTAACTAAGCAGGGTAACAATATACAGTGTTGACGTATTCCTTTTCCTATTTGGAACCAGTCTGTTGTTCCATGTCCAGTTCTAACTGTAGCTTCCTGACCTGCATATAAGTTTCTCAAGAGACAGGTCAGGTGGTCTGGTATTCCCATCTCTTTCAGAATTTTCCACAAGGAATATGTTAGCAGCTGATTAAAAATAGCCGATTTTTAAAGTAAAACAATTTAATTGCTAAAAATGTAAAGTTCAGATCTTGTTGAATTATTAATATACCATTTTATTGATGGGCAGCACAAAAAACCCTCCTATCTGAAAGCGTATGGAAACCAAAAGACCTTGCGTTTTCCTGTTACGATGTTTTGCATTATTTCTCCTTTGTGGTCTCTTTCTAATATTCTAAATCCAATCTCCTAAACACAGACACAGACACACACACACACACACACACACACTCCCTTGCCACTTACTTTCTCAGTATGAAAAAGGCATTTGGAAGCAACAACTCTTTTCTTCAGAATCTGTGACTGGAGATGAGGCCCAACTAATAACAAGTCCTTGTCCACGTGCACTGGTATCTTTGGCTTCAAGATCCATAGAAAGTGAAGTTGCTCAGTCGCATCCGACTCTTTGTGACACCATGGACTGTAGCCTATCAGGCTTCTTCATCCATGGGATTTTCCAGGCAAGAGTACTGGAGTGGGTAATTCTCTGACAGAAAGAACAAAGTGTACAGTGTGCATTGATTCTTCTAGGCCACTTTCTGCTGTCCCTCTGACTACTGCCCTGATGTGAGCACCAGATGTCCTGAGTGAAATGGATCATGCATACACCATCGCCTGAAGACAGTCACTAGAGGTAAATGCAGAGAAGGTGATGGTGAGATGCTTAAAGGCTCATGAACCCCATCAGCAATGAGGACCAATATTTTGCCCTAGGGTTTCACAAGAAATCATTGTAGAGTAAGTATATGACCCATAAAGTCTTATTGATCATCACATTGCTTTCTTGTAAGCCCTAATTATGTCCGATAAAAATGCAGTCTGGCAAATTCCCTAGAGAGATCAGATGGCATTTTTGAGTCTGAAGCTTCAAGGATACTTAACTGAAATATGGTTTTCCTACCTTCTATTTATTCAGCTGTTACTACCTATGTTTCATAAATTGAACATGACCAACTTTCATAAGTCCCTAGATTTTTACTTTCCTGACATTCCTCCTGTCTCCGTGGCCTTCCATGATATATTTTTCTTACAGAAATATGTGTTGTGCAGAATTGCCCTTAGTGTTGCCAGCAACCTTCTTCCTCCCACTCCAATGCATAATGATAAAACTTCAGTTTAAAATATAAATAATGTAGGACTGTGATCTTTCCATTATTCCAGAAATGAAATCATGGTAACTTGAGCATTTCTGAAGTCTGGGAACACTTCACATTAATCCATGTATGGGACAAGTAGTATCAATCTAGGAAAAAAGAATCTTTCATCTGTTTCAAGTACAATTTAGAGCTATTAAACAACATGCAAATAGTATGTTGTTGCATATGACGGTATGAAAACTTTGAATGGAATGAAGAATAAAACATTATTTTGCATTAAATATCTTTTGAATTTATTATACTATACAGAAGTTTACACTCAAAAATAAGATTTATTTCAGAACATGATCTTGACAGCCATACCTACAAATTAAGTCCTAGACAATCCTTTTCAGCTAATTTCACTGAATCATTAACTTTCTTTTAAACTAACCTTCCCCTAGGTGGCACCTGTTGGAAGACTTGAGCTTGCACTTGACATTCCATCTCTACCATCTTCTTTCTATTGATTATTCCTGGGATATTCTTTACTTTCAATCCTTTATTATTATCTGTATAGTTGTTGGTCATTTTCAAAGTTTGATTACAGAAACATAAAAAGAACATTACAAATTATTGGATGTTTGGAGGGTGCCCCACATCATGGTAGCTTTAGGGATGCAAGTATTAACTCTTCATGGTCCCTGTCTTGGTAAACTCACAATCTGATGGAAAAGCAACCAAAAATGTGATTTCAGTACATTGTGCCATATGAATTAATAGAGACACTCACAGGATTCCATGCAAGTGTAAAAGAAAGGCCTGTATCTCAGATTGAAGGGTTAAGAAGTAAAAAATCAACAAACAAACAAACAAGGTTTCCCTGGTTTCTGTTTTGAATGACAATTCAGAATTAAGCATGTGGAAAACAAAATGGTATTTGTTCCGGGCACAGAGAGAGGCATAAGCAATGATTGGAGAGACAAGAAACACTATGCCTCTTGCAAGTAAGTCCAGGCAGTGAGAACACTTCTTAAAGTATGGTCCCTGACCTGCACAATCAGCATCCTGAGACGCTGTTAGAAACACACATTCTGAGGCGACGTCTCACTCCTACAGAGTAGGTATTAGCAATTTGTGGTTGAACAAGTCTCCTGGGAATTTTGACCTGCACTAAACTTTAAGAACCACGGGGACAGAAATTAAGCATTATCTGAAATGGGGCCTAATTCTGTTTGTTACAAGGTGCCACTGAATGATTTTACCAATGGGTGTCACATGAATACCTTTGAGACTTCAAAGAGACAAATATGGTGGTAGCACAAAAATGACATTATCAGCTTCAGATTATCTTAGTATTATTTTATATGAAAAGTTGATTCCTCTAAATAAGATGAATGAATTCAGATGAATGTTCAGTTTGAGTCCCATGGTAGGAAGCTATTGCTTAAATGTAATGATATATGGCTGGTACTGCTTATCTTTTTATAAGAAAAATTCAAAGAGCAAATGAGTATGAACTGAAAATTTTTTCCAAAATGTTTGTGTTAATTTTAAAAAAGTATCTGTGATTTAAAAACTATGTAGACATTATTTGAATTAGTGAAGTGGTACTTGAGGCAGTGTTTTATACAGTTAATGCAATGTATCCTCACCAAGATTATTTTGAAGAATTAAATCCCTGAAATGATTTTAAACATGATATAGTTGTTATTTTGCAGCTGTTTATAATATCCAAATATGGTCGATATTGATTGCTGGAGTTTACAAATAAAAGCAGTAAATCATAGCATAAGGCAGTGGTGGTAGAAAATAAAGATTGTTTTACAACCAAATTAAAGAACAAGAAATTTGTTTTTATTATTTTCTTTACAGATAAAATAATGCATATTTAATATTAGAGGCTTTAGTTAATAAGCCAATTTTTAATCCTTTGTTAGTATTCAATGAAAAATTGTCCTCTCATAAATTCCCCTCACACAGTTTATCTTTGAGAATATTCTTCCCATTTATCCTAAATATAAATGTGTCCTAGACTAATATAAATAAGATTTTGGTCTCTATTAACCAATATTTCAATACCAGTAATTACTTAGCCAGCTCTACCAGTGTTTTTGGCATAACTTTATCTGATTTTTTAAAAATTTATTTATTTTAATTGGAGGCTAATTACTTTACAATATTGTATTGGTTTTGCCATACATCAACATGAATTCACCACGGGTGTACACTTGTTCCCTATCCTGACCCCTCCTCCCACCTCCCTCCCCGTACCATCCCTCTGGGTCATCCCATTGCACCAGCCCCAAGCATCCTATATCCTGCATTGAACCTGGACTGGCGATTCCTATCTGATTTTTCAAAAGTCACTTTCAGAATCTTGTTTGTTACAAATAACAAAGCTGTTCCCATTTTGGCACCTGCAATGAAACTATCCTTAACCTGGAATCACAATTCACACCTAGAATGCCAATCTGAATCTGTTTAAACCATTCAAAACTGGATTTTCTATACAGTGATTTTTTTGTGTGTGAAATTGAATTTTCTACTTCAGTTTTTGGTTGTTTAATAAATGCAAAGGCCAAATAATGATGCTGGTTAAACACTTCCTTATAATTAAAGTATCAATGAGCTTTCACAGAAATTTAAACTATGTTTCCAGTATTTCTTTGAAAAATGTTACTCATAATTATATTTTTAATTATTCAATTTTGTACATTATAATTCACAATAAGGAGGTATAATTTAAAACTGTGTATAGAATAGAACCAGTGGAGAAATTACAATGCGATATTGTTTTATTTTATATGCTAAATGGCATGATGATCCTAATAGTATAGAAATATCAGAGTGCAATATAAACATTATTTCATTTAATCCTCACAATCATACTGAGAGTGAAGTACTATGCTGTTTTGTCAATGAAATCACTGTGGTGCTAACAACTGAGTCTGCTTATTACAAGTCAAGGCAGAAGACTCAGGATTTCACTTTCCAAGGCCAATATTCACTTTCTCCTGCCACAACTTGAAAATGGTGCACAGTTCAAATGCTATATGACACACTTTTCTACTGTAAAGTTAAAGTTAACAAAAGTTTCTTCAACCAGATTTTCCCAATATATCAGCAGCATGTTTGTAAACTGTTTCCATAGAAATGTTAGCATTATATTGAGCTGGTTGTCATTTATTAGAGGGCTTTACATTCAGGAGCTCAATTCCAAGCATAAAAGTCACTATTTGGAGAGCCTCTGGCCCTACTCTTGCATCTAATATAGTTTCTGAAACACTGAAATAAATTGTGAGGACATATTACTTAATTATTGATACATATTAATGCTAACATTTGGGATAAATACAATATGCATGGAAGTTAACACATATAAAACAGTAATCCATAATCTCTCATTCCATCTATATTTTGCTGTCCCTACTAATCAATATGACAATCTCATCTTCATTTATGACATACATACATACACATTCTCTATTTCTCTTACGCTCTCTCTCTAAATACATAGCCCACCAGGCCCCTCTATCCATGAATTCTCCAGGCAAGAATACTGGAGTGGGTAGCCATTTTCTTCTCCAACGGATCTTCCCAATCCGGGGATCAAACCTTGGTGTCCTGCACTGCAGGCATTCTTTACCTTCTGAGGCACCAGAGGAAGTCCATATAGGAATATACATACATACATATGTAACTTATTTACTTTGTCTTGGAACATATTCCTTTCTGCTTAGAAAAAAAGAGCAGCAATTCTTTTGGAGCCAGAAAACTCTGGGATAAATCCAAGACTCTGCCTCACATATTGATAATATCATTTCTGGTGAGTTAACAGGACTGAGCCTCAGTTTACTCATTTATACAACTAAGGCAACAATGCCTACCTACAGTGTTGTTAATGTTGAAAACCTATGTAAGAAACAAATACAATACTTGTTAGACGGCAGGTAAACGACACACGGCGGTCATAATAAAGGGCTTCCCGTGTGGCGCTAGTGGTAAAGAACCTGCCTGCCAATGCAGGAGACATAAGAGACATGGTTTTGATCCCTGGGTCAGGAGGACCCCCTGGAGGAGGGCATGGCAACCCACTCCAGTATTCTTGCCTGGAGAATCCCATGGACAGAGGAGCCTGATGGGCTACAGTCCATAGGGTCACAAAGAATCAGACATGGCTCAAATGACTTAGCACACAGAACACACCATCATAATAAAGCAGCTATTATTTGGTGTTTTTTATCAAGGGTATCATAGACAGAGGTTTTGACATCACTTTCTAGGATCGGTTCCTTTGTTCCCACTAATGGTTCCATTAGGTTTTTGATATGACTTTGCGTTGCCCTTGCCACGTAACCTTGCATATCACCTGCTCTTCCTCTAGTCATGCCCAGCGAAAAGCTCTGCAAATGTTCCAGTTCTCTAAACAAGCTCATTTGTAAAGTGGGTTGCAGCAGGAGGAAGACAGCAATGGGGAGGAGACAAAGCACAGATTTATACCTACAGTGCCAACACCTCAGGGGCATCCTGAGGAGTACTTCCACTGAGTCGAGAATGTGCAGTTGGCATAGCAATATGAAAAGGCAGTGAGTGAGATCTGTCAGAGTGAAAAAGGACCAAATTTAGCAGGTCAAGGTTTATCAGTATGATTTCAAAGAAACATTTAGAAGAAAAGAGACATCCATCCATGTCTCTTTAAGTTAAGGGGCTTAACTCTTACATAGTACAGCTACTATAGCAGAACGGTAAACAAAAAATATAGTGTCACTTAACAGAGGCTGTATAAGTGATATGTACAAAATAGTAGCTAAAGTTAAAACAAAAAGCTCCAAGCAGAAGACTGCTTGCCAGTCATTTACTGGTGAATCAGGTACAGGGTCAGCCCTGGCCCAGAACACGAGGCAAGGGGCACAGAAACGTAACTAGCAACATGCTTGACAGCAGAAACGTTTAAAAAATAATACTAAAAATGATGGAACTATGACAAGTGTTTTTCTTTGGAAAAGGCTCGGATGCTCTAATAACAGGCCTGCAAGAAATATTCACTCCATTCCCTGGACTGCAGGCCTGTTTCGTCTCAGAGTACAGCACCTGTGTGAAATGGCTGACTCTAGCTCAGTAGTTTTAAGACTAGTCACTTCTACTTCCCACTAAGGAAGATAAGCAAATCGCAGAGGATTTCTATGTTTCCCAAAGGATCGTCTTTCTTGGTAGCACAGGTTTACAAGGCACCACTCTGAACAGACACGACTTATTTTCTTTGGTAGTAGAAGAAAGGAGCAATATAATTTTCACAGAACATAAAGAAGATAGCAATTATTCACATAATATAAATTATTGTAGAAAGCATTTCATAGATTTCTGTTCTACATTTTGAACATTCCTTCTAATGGCTCATTCGGCTTTCCCTCAGTAACAAGTAATCATACCTGCTGGCTAACTCAGAACATTCACAAAATCATCAGGATAACATTTTCCACTGGGGTTACATCTCAGTCCACTCTCTGTATTATGAGTGAAATTGGCACCTGGACAATTTCTTACAGTCTCAGGATTATACACAAACTAATTTACTCATTTGCCTCCTCTACCTGGGGAACAAACAAAATGCTGTTTTTCCTCTGCCCTCCAACCTGCCAGCGTCCTTCAGTACATTAATACAACCGTGATTCCTTTTTGTGGGCTGCTGTGACAATGTGACATTCTCTGTACACCTATGGCCTGCTTCTGTCCTGCTCTAGTCTGTTCTTTTTTTTTTTTTTTTATTAACTATCATAGCACTTTGTCAGCAGGTCTTCTCTGTTAATAACACTGCCTCATACATCATCTATCTGAACTATAAAGTAAACGTGTGATGTAGGTAGGGTGGGTCTCTCTACTCCCATTTTGGGGGTAAGGAAATACAGTTTTATAGAGCATAACTAATTTGCTCAAGATTATAGAGCTCATAAATGATGACATTAAAACTAAAGCTTAGGTTTTCTGTTTCTTTTCCAGCATCCGCTTTTATAGCTAATTACAATCTGCAACTATGTTAATTTTCACACAATATACAAAATAAAAATAAAACATCTTACTTAAATTTAAGGTCCTAGCTAGTTTGGAAGTTACACTAAAGCCATGGAAATTAGATTTGTAAAAATGCAATGCTAATTGTTTGCTCAGTTAACAAATGCAAAATGAATTGGAGAAAATAGAAATTTTAAAATGTTCACTAGTTCAACAAATGCTTGTTGTTTAGTAACTGGGGAGCCATTAAAATGAGATTATACTTCACAAAGGCTTATAAAATGAGAAAGAAAATGGAATTGAAATAAAAGAAAGGAAAAAAAGGAAGGAAGAAAGAAAACTAATATTTGTTGAGTCCCTACTGTGACGTACTCTCACAGTACTGCATCTAATAGATAGAGTTACATTAAGAAGGGACTTCTTTGGGTGGAGAGGTAAGAGGGCATCTCAATCAGGTAACTTACAATTGGCCTGGGGTAGACTTCTATGAACGTGACATGTGTAGACTTCACTCAGGAGACTGCTTCAATGACATAAGGGATTCTGGATAATGATTATTAGGAAACGAGTTTGGTTAATTAGTGCAGGCTGAACTTGCTCAATTCTGAAAGAGATGGGAATATCAGACCACCTGACCTGCCTCTTGAGAAACCTGTATGCAGGTCAGGAAGCAACAGTTAGAACTGGACATGGAACAACAGACTGGTTCCAAATAGGAAAAGGAGTACATCAAGGCTGTATATTGTCACTCTGCTTATTTAACTTATATGCAGAGTACATCATGAGAAGCGCTGGGCTGGAAGAAGCACAAGCTGGAATCAAGACTGCCAGGAGAAATACCAATAACCTCAGATATGCAGATGACACCACCTTTATGGTAGAAAGTGAAGAAGAACTAAAAAGCCTCTTGATGAAAGTGAAAGAGGAGAGTGAAAAAGTTGGCTTAAAGCTCAACATTCAGAAAATGAAGATCATGGCATCCGGTACCATCACTTCATGGAAAATAGATGGGGAAACAGAGGAAACAGTGGCTGACTTTATTTTTCTGGGCTCCCAAATCACTGCAGATGGTGATTGCAGCCATGAAATTAAAAGATGCTTACTCCTTGGAAGGAAAGTTATGACCAACCTAGACAGCATATTAAAAAACAGAGACATTACTTTGCCAAAAAAGGTCCATCTAGTCAAGGCTATGGTTTTTCCAGTGGTCATGTATGGATGTGAGAGTTAGACTATAAAGAAAGCTGAGCGCCAAAGAATTGATGCTTTTGAATTGTGGTGTTGCAGAAGACTCTTGAGAGTCCCTTGGACTGCAAGGAGGTCCAATCAGTCCATCCTAAAGGAGATCAGTTCTGGGTATTCATTGGATGTACTGATGTTGAAGCTGAAGCTCCAATACTTTGGCCACCTAATGCAAAGAGTTGACTCATTGGAAAAGACCCTGATGCTGGGAAAGATTGAAGGCAGAAGGAAAAGGGGATGACAGAAGATGAGATGATTGGATGGCATAACCGACTCAATGGACATGGGTTTGGGTGGACTCCAGGAGTTGGTGATGGACAGGGAGGCCTGGCGTGCTGCAGTTCATGGGTTCGCAAAGAGTCGGACACGACTGAGAGACTGAACTGAACTGAACTTGCTCATAATTAAAAAAAAAAAAAAAAGAGTTCTCTACCCGAGAGGTACATATTGTCTCTATCTGCACAGTGTCTGTTTCTCGCTTCTTCTGCTGTCAGCATCTTAACAGTGGAGGAAAGTCCCTTTCTCACTCTCTATCCATGTGACCATATTCCCCTTTCAGCTTCAGGATAGGATTGAAAGTTGGAGGTTTCTGTTTATATACAAATTTTATTTCTCCATGGATGAACACAAATTTTTATTTTTGAAATTAATCTGCAAAATGGGCAACTATCAAAAAATTAGGAAAATTAGTATTTAGATTATGGAGAATCTTACCTGGCATATCTAAAATATGGGTGTTTATCCTTTAGTTAATAGGGAATTAATATTTTTATTATTGTTACTACTATCATTAACATTACTATTATTTCAGAATATGCTTTATGTGGGGAAATTAACATTTTATGTGGGGAAACTGTTTTATCTCCAATCTGACATCTTGTTTTCATCAGTTAGCTATTTCCATATATCAAACCACATTAAAAGCCTTAAAATACATACATTCACATGTGTGCATGCGTACTCAGACACAGACAGACACACACGCACACACTTTTATTTAGCTCATGAATCTGAAGGTCAAGAATTTGTATTGATCACAGAAATGTGACTGTTGTGGAGTGGTCTAGCCTGGAATTGGTTAATCCTAGCTTTTCTCAATCAACTATCTGCAGTCAACAGGTAGTTTTGCAATGGCTGACTAATTTCTGATGTCCTTAGGTAGGCCTTCTTTCCAGGGAGCCTGAAACCATTCAGGAGCTTTGCTGGAGCTGGCACACAGGGTGGCAGGCTTGCAAGAGTAGCAATAGGGCAAGATCCACTTTACA
Source organism: Bison bison bison (assembly GCF_000754665.1). NCBI lineage: Eukaryota > Metazoa > Chordata > Mammalia > Artiodactyla > Bovidae > Bison > Bison bison. Next base: position 10,311,626 of record NW_011494835.1, on the reverse strand, counting down.
AACACCTTTCACGTCTGTTTCTAACATCTCCGCTACTGTTCCCATGGACTGAAGGAAATCACAGGGCCAAGCCTGGAGGGAGTGTGCAAAAAGCACTGCCAAACAGCCTGGACACAAGAAAATATGACTACATCTATCCACTGTACTTGCCTATATGGATTCAGAAATTATGGGACATCTGACTACAGATTTCCTCCAAGCAAGGCAGGTATGGGTAACTAGTACTCATTTAAGCTACTCTGGGCCTATGGCTCACTTCTGGCCTCAGAGAGTCCCTCTCAAAGCAATTAACATTTAATTTTGACTTATATTGCTAGAGATAGAAGTCGTCATTATTATTTGCATTTGTAAATTTGTACAAACGCTGAAACATTTAATATACAATAAGGTTTGAACTGAATGTAAAATACTTGACATTTTTGTTCAATATGTGCATACTAGTTTTGTTGATTATTTTAATAAAAGATCTAAATAAACATTTCTCTAAAGAAAACATACAGATAGCCAAAAAAGCACTTGAAAAGATGCTCAACATCACTATTTCTTAGAGACATGCAAACCAAAAACTACATTAAGATATCACCTCACATGTGTCAGAATGGCCATTGTCAAAAAATCCACAAACAATAAATGCTGGAAAGGGTGTGGAGAAAAGCGAACCCTCCTACGCTGTTGGTGGGAACGTAAATTAGAACAGCCATTATGGAGAAATGTACGGATTACTTAAAAAATAGAGACCATATGACCCAGCAATCCCACTCTTGGAAATATATCTGGAGAAAAACCAATATTTGAAAGGATACATGAACCCCAATGTTCATTGCAACACTATCAACAATAGCCAGGACATGGATGAAGCTTAGATGTCCTTTGATGGAGGAATGAATAAAGATGCGGTACATATACACAATGAAATATTACTCAGCCATAAGAAGCAGAATAGTGCCATCTGTAGAGACTTGGATGAACCTAGAGACTGCCATCCAATGTGAAATAAGTTAGAAAGCCTTTTATAACTAAATATCATATAATATTGCTTATATATGGAATCTAGAAAAATGGTATAGATGAACTTATTGGCAAAGTAGAGATAGAGTCACAGATGTAGAAAACAAACTTATGGTTTGTTTATGGAAACAATTATGGAAACATATGAAAACATTACGGAAATGAGAATCAAATTTGGAAACTGGGATTGACATACATACATTACTATGTATAAAATAGACAACCAATGAAAACCTACTGTTTAGCACAGGGAACTCTACTCAGTGATCTGTAGTGACCTAAATGTGAAGTAAATCTATTAATAAGAAAGAGTGTATATATGTGTATCTATATTTATATATATTACATATATGTATATTTACAAAATAAATATTGTACAGCAGAAACTAACACAACAGCTATATTCCAAAAAAACATTTTTTCAAATTTCAAATAAGTTTCATTTGGTGAGGTTTAGAAATATCAGAATTACTGTCTCAGATTTTCACTACATCTGTTGATCATTCACACTGAGGAAAAGAAAGAGAAATTGTGATGGGAAATAATAATAAAACTAACAAACATTTCATCTTGATTCCTATATACCCCATATGCTACTGAGCCCTTAACAGGAATCATCTTCCCTCATCAGGATGACTAAATGAGGTATCAGCTTGCACAAAATGCTAAGTTTTGTAGTACAAATATTTATTGGAGCATATTATTTAACTGTACATTAAAATTTAACTAATAATAATATATATACTTTCTCTCAAAGTTTCTGCTGTTCATATTATTAGTTCTAATTATGCTCTATTTAATTTTGCTGTTCAATAATAAAATGTTTTTCTTAAAAAACTTTAGATAGGAATGATCAAATTTAACTTACAGACAATATATTATTCCCTAAATATATATGTTGCATTCTACTTATTTTTAAAATAGGTACCTATTTTAAAACGCTCTTCTTAAAATGCAACTTGGAGACTTCTTTTTTAACATACCTACCCAGGAATTTTTCTTGCCTTTTCCCACAGTGGTAGGTGTTTCTCAATCCTAACTTAAAAGTCTTATAGTTAAAATTATTTCTGTTGAAATAACTTATTTAAAAAAAAATCTGTACAAAATTAAAAGTCAGTTTTTCAGTTTCCTTAGGGCCTGAAAAGAAAATTAGCCTAATGAGTAAGAATTAGAAGGAGACATTTCAGGATTCTTGTAATGGCGTACAGAGTGGAGACCTGGCATTAGCTCGTTGGGCGCTTGCTCTCAGGGCAGGGACCTGTTCTCTCTTAATCAGCTTTTGCATGAATTACCTCAGGCACTTTTTGCATTCAGTCTTTCTCTTTCCTTTTCCCTTGTGTTCTTAACAATTTGCTCTGGGTATTTTCAGTATGACATACAACTGCTGCTGATGATAATGAGAACTATTCACCTACTTTCTCCCTTCCTGGAGACTGAAAAACCTTCCTGGGAGACTGTAACTGGAAGAATGATGACACAGGAGAAAGCTGGGGAAGCTGGACATGGGCAAAATGTGATTAGCACAGTATATGCCCGTCAGACCTAGGGGAAGAAAATGTTTTTTCACCCTCTGCTGGCTCTGCTGCCTTGGACCAGGTGGCTGCTGGGTATACCGCACATGCCTCTCAAAAGTACACCTTCTTAATTAGTTATAGGTGACTGACTCAAATGAGCTGGGGGGTTAAATCCGACCTCCTTCATATTTCGTGTTTTGTGCTGGAGACAGAATAGACTATAATCCTTAAATGGATTTCTCAGGGCCACTGTGAATATCAAGATTCTCTTGAATTTTCTCTTGTCAACCAAATTGGAAATTAATTAATTAGCAATGAGAATTTAAGGCAGTCTACATTTAAGATTATTGGATGATTCTGTTTCATGGTACGTATTAAATATTTACTGTGATCACAGCAACAAAGCACTGGTGGGAAGATTTCAAAGCTAACAGAAGACAAATTTCCTCTTTTCAAGGTCTGTTTAGACAGTCTTCAAGGAGCGATTACAACAGAAGAAGTGGAAAACACAGCTATGAGATTAAGAAACCAGGCAACTGCAAAAATAGTGAGATGAAAATGCAACAAAACATCACAACTTTATGAGCTATACTCATGTGTATATGTGTGAGTCTTTGAGTTAGATTTTATTTTATGAAAAAGTTGCTTCTTAGTTCACTATTGAAAGGTTTCTATTTATTAGAAAAGAGAACATAAAATTCATGAAGATAATAACTCTTCATGCTGCTCTTTAGTCATTAAATTATATACGACTCTTTGCAGCTCCATGGTGGAACTGTAGCCCACCAGGCTTCTCTGTCCATGGTATTTCCCAGACAAGAATACTGGAGTGGGTTGTCATTTCCTTCTCCAAAATGACTCTAGAAAAAGTAATTTCTTTCACAAAGTTATTCTAACAACTATTTAAAAACTTAACTCAAAAATTTCCCCTAATGATCTGCTTGCTCCTCCTCGTCCTATCCATTCTCTTCAATAGTATCACTGATAACAACTTGTCTAAACCTTGAACCTTATGATTACATCTGATTCTCCTTCACCCTTATATTCTATATCAGCCAGAGACCATGTTATCATTCTAGCCAACTCTGCACCTTCAAAAGCCTCTGGCAACCACCCCCTCCTCTCCATCTCTATTGTTCTATTTTTCAGCCTCTACCTGTGTGACAGGAACAATTGAAATGGCCTTTCTGCACTTGATCCTTTGCTGTTGAAGCCATATTCTACTTTGCTAAGGCCATGATCTTTAAAAAAAAAATCGTGGTGAATTTCTACTCCTTGTAGAAAAATACAGTATATGTTGAACAATGGAAACTTAACATTTATACAGGCTCTGAACTAAGAATATACTGAGAAAGAATTTTATACAATTCAATATTAGAAAAACTACTTTGCCAAAGGCACAAAGTAAATAAGAGAAGAGCTAATATTTGTTTAGCTCTATCTGCCTGACCTCAAAGCAAAGCTCTGGCCTATCTTTCGTGCCTCACTACATCACAACTCATCGCAGTCCCTCCACTCCTAGCATACTGGAATCTCACTGTCTCTCTCCAACCTACACTTCCTATTAATCTGTCTCATCCCTACCCATCTCTGGAAAGTGAAATCAAGTGGATCTTCATATCCTCAGCTTCCCCCAAAACTCCTCCCCCAAGAAAAAGTATCTAATTATGCATTTGCATTTCCATAACATTTCATATATCCCTAAATTGAGCAAGTTTTAGATTATGTCATAGTTATTTGGTTATTTATTCATCCCATTCTTTAGGCTGCATGTACTTTGAGACCTGGAACCATAGAGCACTATTTTCTAATATCCACGGCACCTAACATAATTCATATTTCATATTAGAACTTCAATAAATACATTTTGAATTAAAGTACTTTATTAATTATAGAGTGATCACATTAAAATTGCCTTATGTAAGAAGACTGAGAAAGGCATTTCCTGTGAATTGCATGAAGAAATTGTGTTTCTTTTTAAATTGTAGAGTCCTCAGTACTTAGCAAATACAGATCTATATGGATTTATTATTATCTATATACAGATACATAAATGTCTCTACATTATGTAAACATATGCATATGTTAAAATACATTTAAACATACACAGTGTAGTTGTGCATATAATAAATATCTATTTTTATTCAGTCAATTATCAGAAAGACTGCAGTTAACTTGAACAACTGCTTTCATTACATCCAATCCTTAACCTGGAATATTAATTTTTAGAGCCAGTGCATACACTTTAGCAATAATCCATTAAGGGATTATTAAGGGAATAATAATCCAAGGGGAAAAAAATCCAAAGCTTGGGAATAAGTTTTTAAAAATCATATCCATAATGAAGTTTGACTCCAAGAAATATAGTTTTGTTTGACCAGTTTACCATTGATTAGGGACTAATTTACAAAATTATATATTAATTTATAAATAAATGATAGGTAGTAAATAATTTCCATTTATCAATGATTCAAATAAATTTTATCCACCTGAAAGATCAATCCAAATCTTACAGTTTGCTGTCCTTAATATATTGACCAGTTTTATATCCATCTGCACAAATTTGTTCAAGCATTCTTTTTTTCCCACAGATTTTACATGAGTCTCACTTATCCTCTTCTGAATTGTGGTATTTAGCTAATTAATGACTGAAAAGATGATTAACATTATTAATCATCATGAGAATGCAAATCAAAACTATAATGAGGTATCACTTCACACCCGTTAGAGTAGCTAGTATCAGAAAGACAAGCAATAAGTGTTGGGAGGATGTGGATAAAAAAGAATCTCTGGTGCACTGTTAGTGGGATTATAAATTGGTATAGTCCCTGTGGAAAACAGTATGGCGGTCCTCAAAATAGAAGTACTATATGATCCAGCAATTTCAGTTCTGGGTATTTTTCCAAAGAAAACAGAGATACCAAATCAAAATAATACATGTGCTCTATATTCATTGTACATCATTTAAAACAGTCAATACATGGAAGCAATCTAAGTCTCTACCAATAGATAAATGGACAAAGAAAATGCATTTTACACACACACACACACACACTCTTACATATATACATATATACAATGGAGTATTATTCAGTCAAAAAAATGAAATCTTGCTATTAGTGACAACAAGGATGGACTTTGAGGGCATTCCTTTAAATGAAATAAGTCAAACAGAGAAAGACAAAAACTGGATCATCTCACTTATATGTGGAATCTTAAAAAAAAATGAATATCATAAATACAGAGATCAGGTTGATGGTTGTTACCAATGGCAAGGGTTATGGTGTGGCTGAAATGCAAGAAGGGGGTCAAAAGGTACAAAAATTGAGTGTGGTAGGCAGAATAATGATCCCCTCAAACCATTCATACCCTGATCCATATGATTTCTGAATGTTATCTTACATGGCAAAAGGAATTTTGCCAATGCTTTTAAAAGTTACAGAATTTGCGATGAAGAGATTATCGCGGATTATCTACATAGGCCCAAACATATAAGTTCTTAAAAGCAGAGGGCTGTTCCTAGTGTGGTCGGAAAGAGAGATTTGACATTAGAATAAGGTAGAAAATACTGTGACAAGAAGGACTCAGTGCCCTATTGCTGGTTCTCGGTGAAAAATTGAAGACTCACTCTTGATGCTAAGGGTAGTCTCCACCTCACAGCCAACAACAACAACAAAAAACATAGTGACCTCAGTCTGTAGCCAATAGAATAGAATTCAGAACTGAATTCTGCCAATAACCCAAATGAGCAGGAGACAGACTTTCCTCTTGAACCTTCAGAAATGAACACAGCTGCTCTGGCTTCATGGTTTTGCCCAGTGAGACTCCTGCTGAACTTCTATCCTACAGAACAGTGTAATAATTAACTTGCCTTGCTTTAAGCCACTAAACTCAAATGGTAATCCATTAAAGCAGCAGGTGAAAACTAATACAGCGAGTTTTAAAATCTTTGTTGTTCATCTATATTTGTGCAAGTCAATTTTTAAACTTTTTTGAAAATTATACTTTGATAATTATGATGTCTCCTTGAGTGTCTATGCCCATTTTGGAAATGACTTAAGTGAGCCTCTGAATTATGGATTGAGAAATACTACTTGTCTCCTCTATCTGTCTTAGAAATGAATGATCTTCTCCAACAAAATCCTTCTGTTTAAGGCAAACATTCTCTGATTTGAAGGTCTTCCAAAGGTGATTTATTTCTGAAAATTGGCTGGTATGGAATATCCCTTAGAACCTATAAAATATCTCTTGGTTGAGCATCACAATTTTATATGCTTGGAGAAAAAAAGAAAATCCCTTTGTTAGAGACTTTTTAGTCTGAGAAGACAATATATCTATTAAATTAAAACAAATTCTAAGCTGAGTGAAATTTAAGAAATAGCCTAAGATCCATTTAGAAAATAAATTGAAGAAAGCCATTTCTGAAACAGAAGGATGGTGACAACTTTGGGAGATGCTAGAAGTATTGATAAGATTCTAAAAGGCAGTGTGAATGATTTTATCTGACTTCCTCCTCCACTCTATGGGGAAGTACTTTACTGTCTTAGGTAAGTAACAGGATACAAGTTATGGAAATTAAGAATTAAGAAACTAAAGACCTATATATAGAAAACTATAAAACACTGGTGAAAGAAATCAAAGAGGACACTAATAGATGGAGAAATATACCATGTTCATGGATTGGAAGAATCAATACAGTGAAAATGAGTATACTACCCAAAACAATTTATAGATTCAATGCAATCCCTATCAAGCTACCAACAGTATTCTTCACAGAGCTAGAACAAA
>NW_011494835.1:10299644-10302857 GCF_000754665.1 Bison bison bison | reverse complement strand
GATGGGGAACACATGTATACCTGTGGTGGATTCATTTTGATATTTGGCAAAACTAATACAATTATGTAAAGTTTAAGAATAAAATAAAATTAAAAAAAAAAAAGAATTCTTTGTGTCTTATTTTAATTGGCTGAAAAAGAGTTAAGAAATATCAGCCAATGTTTATAAACAACTGTTCACTGATAAAAGGTATATAATTTCAACCAGTCTTCGATCTTTAAGATGGAAAAATACCCTTAGAATATTTGGATAATTCATCAAAAGTAGACAGCTATTTACATTCTACTGTTCACTCTCCTTAGAATATATGAACTAAATCTTTAATAGGAAATTCATTTCACATAAAGAATTATCTTGAAACAAATTATAAATGGTTATCTTTTTTTTTTTTCTTGTATTTCCTTGGGGAAAATGTCTTTTACGAAAATGCCATTTTCCAAAAATGTCTTTTATTAAGTGTTTCCATCTTCCTATGGACAGACAGAATGTAAACACATACACACACACATTTATATTAATCTACAACTTCCTATATGGGCTTCCCCAGTGGCTCAGCAGTAAAGAATCTGCCTGCAAGGCAGTGGCCATGGGAGACACAGGTCGGATCGCTGGCTCAGGAAGGTACCCTAGAGAAAGGCATGGCAACCCACTCCAGTATTCTTGCCTTGAGAATCCCATGGTCAGAGGAGCCAGGTGGGCTATAGTCCATAGGATCACAAAGAGATGGACAAGGCCGAGTGACTGAGTATGCACACAAACCTTTACAGGCAGCACTAGTGGTAAAGAATCTGCCCACCAATGGAGTCAATGGAAGAGACACAGTTTCGATCCCTTGCTCAGGATGATCTTCTGGAGAAGGAAATAGCAACCTGCAGTGCAGCATTTTTACCTGGAAAATCCCAAGGACAGAGGAGCTGGTGGGCTATGGCCCATGGGGTTGCAAAGAGTCAGACATGACTGAGTAACTGAACACAGCACACTGCCTAGTGCTAAAAAAAATCAATCTACATTAATAAAGAACGTACAGGTTGCTTATATATTTGAACAATTACACAAGATGCTTCTCAGTGAAGAAATGTATAAAAGCATGGTTATGTAAAGGTATTCTGTTTTACTTAATGTTAAGTAATAGTTTGGAAAGAAATGAAATTTATGAATTGTTTGAGCAGTACTTTGTATGTTGCATAGGAAATTCTTTTAATTCTTAATTCTTAATTAAATCTTTAATTTAAAATTTAATTTAATTTTAAATTAAAATTTTAATTTAAAATCTTTTAATTCTTAATTATTTTAATTCTTTAATTCTTAATGGCTTAATTCTTTTAAGCTATTTGGAAAAATGAATTCACCATTCATTGAAAAAAGGAAATAGAAGGGGAACATTATTTTATTTTAACTAACACAACAAGAACTTTTTTAATAAAGAGATCTCCATCTCAAGTTTTGTCCTTTAAAAATAATGTACCATGATTTATTCCAGTGAGTTTAAAATTAAAGTGTAAGTTATTGTTCTTGAGTAAATACTGACAATGAAGCACATTTTATTTCCATTTTTCATCACTCTGACTATACTCACATGGCATACTGATCTTTGTATTTATTTTTCCAAGGTAAAATGTAATCATAGTCCAAAAGGAAAAATTACATATTTCAATTTTATGAGATTTATACATTTCAAAAAATTGAAGTTTTCCTTTAGACAATACTTTAAATAAAAAAAAAAAAGTCAAAACTTTAACTTTGAGTAGAAGACTCTACACATGGACATCACCAGATGGTCAACACCGAAATCAGATTGATAATATTCTTTGCAGCCAAAGATGGAGAAGCTCTATACAGTCAGCAAAAATAAGACTGGGAGCTGACTGTTGCTCAGATCATGAGCTCCTTATAGCCAAATTCAGACTTAAGTTGAAGAAAGTAGGGAAAACCACTAGACCATTCAGGAACGACCTAAATCAAATCCCTTATAATTATATAGTGGAAGTGAGAAGTAGATTTAAGGGCCTAGATCTGATAGATAGAGTGCCTGATGAACTATGGACTGAGGTTCGTGACATTGTAGAGGAGACAGGGATCAAGACCATCCCTATGCAAAAGAAATGCAAAAAAGCAAAATGGCTGTCTGGGGAGGCCTTACAAATAGCTGTGAAAAGAAGAGAAGCAAAAAGCAAAGGAGAAAAGGAAAGATATAAGCATCTGAATGCAGAGTTCCAAAGAATAGCAAGAAGAGATAAGAAAGCCTTCCTCAGCAATCAATGCATAGAAATAGAGGAAAACAACAGAATGGGAAAGACTAGAGATCTCTTCTAGAAAATTAGAGATACCAAGGAAACATTTCATGCAAAGATGGGCTCAATAAAGGACAGAAATGGTATGGACCTAACAGAAGCAGAAGATATTAAGAAGGGGTGGCAAGAATACACAGAAGAACTGTACAAAAAAGATCATCACGACCCAGATAATCATGGTGGTGTGATCACTGACCTAGAGCCAGACATCCTGGAATGTGAAGTCAAGTGGGCTTTAGAAAACATCACTATGAACAAAGCTAGTGGAGGTGATGGAATTCCAGTTGAGCTATTTCAAATCCTGAAAGATGATACTGTGAAGTGCTGCACTCAATATGCCAGCAAATTCGGAAAACTCAGCAGTGGCCACGGGACTGGAAAAGGTCAGTTTTCATTCCAATCCCAAAGAAAGGCAATGCCAAAGAATGCTCAAACTACCGCACAATTGCACTCATCTCACACACTAGTAAAGTAATGCTTAAAATTCTCAAAGCCAGGCTTCAGCAATACACGAACCATGAACTTCCAGATGTTCAACCTGGTTTTAGAAAAGGCAGAGGAATTAGAGATCAAATTGCCAACATCCTCTGGATCATAGAAAAAGCAAGAGAGTTCCAGAAAAACATCTATTTCTGCTTTCTTGACTATGCCAAAGCCTTTGACTGTGTGGATCACAATAAAATGTGGAAAATTCTGAAAGAGATGGGAATACCAGACTACCTGACCTGCCTCTTGAGAAACCTGTCTGCAGGTCAGGAAGCAACAGTTAGAACTGGACATGGAACAACAGACTGGTTTCACATAGGAAAAGGAGTACGTCAAAGCTGTATATTGTCACCCTGCTTATTTAACGTCTATGCAGAGTACATCATGAGAAATGCTGGGCTGGAAGAAGCACAAGCTGGAATCAAGATTGCCAGGA
>NW_011494835.1:10298493-10299544 GCF_000754665.1 Bison bison bison | reverse complement strand
GGTTTCACATAGGAAAAGGAGTACGTCAAAGCTGTATATTGTCACCCTGCTTATTTAACGTCTATGCAGAGTACATCATGAGAAATGCTGGGCTGGAAGAAGCACAAGCTGGAATCAAGATTGCCAGGAGAAATGTCAATAACCTCAGATATGCAGATGACACCACCCTAATGGCAGAAAGTGAAGAGGAACTCAAAAGCCTCTTGATGAAAGTGAAAGTGGAGAGTGAAAAAGTTGGCTTAAAGCTCAACATTCAGAAAACGAATTTTAATCCAATGGAAGACTTCTCGATACCATCCCACTTAGGATGTGGCCCTGGAGTGAACTTTGTGCCTGGCCCCGTGCCTCCTCCAGTCCCCAGCCCTGTCCGCCATGGTCAGCACCAGGGCTTGGCTGTCCACCAGGGGATGTCACGCTGTGTTCACAACAGCCCGTACCATGTGCCGAGGATGGGGGCGCCCTGCAGGCAGCGTCCAAGACACTCAGACAGGCTGATCCACAAATACAAACTGGATAGACGACCTCATGCCCATTCAGGTACATGGCTGGGGTAGACTGGTTCTTGCATTTGGGCTGTGTGTGCCAGTGGCCCTGCAGTGCCTGTTTGCTACACCAGGTGTTGGCGTGGCACCTGCTATGCCTGACGTTGTTGTACATTGCTGTCACCAATAAAGGCATGGAAAAACAAACAAACAAAAAAAATGGCATCTGGTCTGATCACTTCATGGGAAATAGATGGGGAAACAGTGGAAACAGTTGTCAGACCTTATTTTGGGGGGCTCCAAAATCACTGCAGATGGTGATTGCAGCCATGAAACTAAAAGATGCTTACTCCTTGGAAGGAAAGTTATGACCAACCTACATAGCATATTGAAAAGCAGAGGCATTACTTGGCCAACAAAGGTCCATCTAGTCAAGGCTATGGTTTTTCCAGTGGTCATATATGGATGCGAGAGTTGGACTGTGAAGAAAGCTGAGTCCCAAAGAATTGATGCTTTTGAACTGTGGTGTTGGAGAAGACTCTTTAGAGTCCCTTGGACTGCAAGGAAAT
>NW_011494835.1:10287737-10298393 GCF_000754665.1 Bison bison bison | reverse complement strand
AGGCTGATGCTAAAGCTGAAACTCCAGTACTTTGGCCACCTCATGCAAAGAGTTGACTCATTGGAAAAGACTCTGTTGCTGGGAGGGATTGGGGGCAGGAGGAAAAGGGGACAACAGAGGATGAGATGGCTGGATGGCATCACCGACTTGATGGACGTGAGTTTGAGTGAACTTGGGGAGATGGTGATGGACAGGGAGGCCTGGCGTGCTGCGATTCATGGGGTCACAGATTCGGACACGACTGAGCGACTGAACTGAACTGAACTGAATGGAATATTTCTTTAAAATACTGTCTTGTCTGTGGTTTGGTTTCATATCTATAACTCAGAAGTAATAAAGTTTCTCAGCATAGACCATGGGGGAAAACCCGGATTTAATCTGATTGTAAGTTTAGACAATTATAGCCTCTCTTCCCTATATTCCTGCCAATCTATTATCCCTAACACAGAAAAATCCCTCTTTTCCACTGCCTCAGAATACATTAATGATTTAGAACATTAATGAGAGATATAAAGATGAAACGAACTGGAGAAAGGACAAAATAGAAAGAGAGAGAGATAAAATGAGTGTATGCATGAGAGAGCAAGAGAAGCTTTGACCTTCAGAATTTTCTTCTTGGGTTCAAAGACAGCAGAAATAGCTTTTAGTGATTAGCTCTAATATATCAATTTAGAATGTAACATTCACATAAATGTGACTGAAAAATTAGCACTAGAAGAAAATGTGTCTACTCTGTAGGACATATGACAAAAGAACAAAATTATTTTTAAATTAATAAAGAAAATTAAAGAATAAAACACTTCTGGGAAACACTCTTTATGTACAGAAAAGCCTTTAAATTATATACAGTAGGCAGACAGATGACATTATATGAATTTCAACTGGTGCTAGTTAATGACTAGATATCATTTAATTTTTATACAATAATCCTAAAAAAGGGCAAATTAATTCTTTCTTCTGTTTAATAATTGCTTTGGTCTGAGTTCATGTATAATATCATTTACCAAACACACATGTAAAAATAATTATTATTAGTTTTCAAGAAAATTATTCAATAGATTGTGTAGTATGCCATTAATTGAAGGTATATTTCTCAAGATACACAAAGATGCCTCCATGTGATTCAGTCAAACACAAATCTATCTAATGATATATATGAGATAAGAGAATTGGTGTGTCAGCATTTTCAATTTAATTGAAAAGCTTCAGATTGCCATTACCTCTATGCCAAATAACATACATTATTCCTCAGATGATAGACAAACATAAGTCTAATCATTTTATTTCTGTGCATGCACTGTAGAAGAATTCATAAGAGAAATTGTTGCTCTGTGTTTCATCATCCTTTCCTGACCCATTTGAAAACCATTAACTTCCAAGAAATTGAAACAAAGAATCAATGGATATGGGCACAAAGTATATCTGAAGCACTGTTACTGAGCTCTTCCACTTTGCTTCCCAAAAGGAAACTGATTTAACAAATAAATTTTCCATAGAAGAAAATGCTGCAAGTTTAAAATATACTTAATCTGCCTGAAACATGACTGGGCTGAGTTCTGGTAATAAAAACATAAAGAAGTCTGAATTTGGTTCTGCCAGTGTTTGTCTACAGCTGGCAAGAGCCAAGAGTAAGTAATATAAGTAGGTCATATATATAAAACACTTATATAAGCTTTACATCCCCATAAAAAAGCCTATTGGGTAGGATCCTTCTCCACATTTTATTGATGAGCAAACTGAAGCTGGGGCTTCCCTGGTGGTTCAGTGATAAAGAATCCACCTGCCAATGCAGGAGACATGAGTTCGATCCCTGGGTTGGGAAAATTCCCTGGAGAAGGACATGATAACCCACTCCAGCATTCTTGCCTGGGAAATCCCATGGGCAGAGGGGCTGACGGGCTACAGTCCACGTGGTTGCAACAGTTAGACAAGGCTTAGCTTGTCTAAAACAACAAGAGCAAACTGAAGATGAGCCAGGCAGAGTAACTTGCCCAGGATTACAGAATACATAGATGGAAGGGACAGGGCCAGACCTGACCTGTTCCATCTTTTATACTGAACTATCACACTAAAGGACTATCACCAAGTTCAAATTTATTGACTCTGCAACTGGTACTCTCATGGAAATGACTGTGTTTATTTTATTTTATTTTTTTAGGTATGACTGGGAAAGATGTGTGGAAGAAATACAAATTCAAGGACATGCTAAAAGATGAAATTCAAATGGGATTTGGGGATAATTTTTGGATTTTATTTACTTGTGCTATTATTGGCTTCCCTGGAGGCTCAGCAATAAAGACTCTGCCTTTGATGCAGGGTGTATCAGGAGACTGGGTTTGATCTCTAGTTTCAGGAAGATCCCTTGGAGAAGGGCATGGCAACCCATTACAGTATTCTCTCCTGGAGAATCCCATGGACAGAGAAGCCTGGCAGGCTATAGTCCATGGGGTCGTAATGAGTTGGACACGACTGAAGTGACTTAGCACATGAGCACATCCACAGGAACTAGTGTCATTGTTTCGTAGAAATCAACAGAATGTTAAGAACTATTTTTAAGGTTCCATTTCTCTTAAATAAAATCCCTGCCAAAATAATAGTAAAGTCAGTCCCATGGTTTTAATATATTCATTCAATGTTTCAGTTATATTTCACTTGAACTGCATATCCATAGAAATCATGCACCTTTTTCTGCCACCTAATGATTAAGCATATTCAAGTGAACTGACAAAAAGCAGCACTACATGTATGTGAGAAAGCTGAGATACTTGAGACATATGCCATCAAAACACTCATAATCAAGTAGAGGAAATAAAACATGTCCTAACATCTATTGTAGAAGATAGACTATGGGAAGATAGACTGTGTCAGGCAGATGAAGTCCACTGCAGATGGTGATTGCAGCCATGAAATTAAAAGACGCTTACTCCTTGGAAGGAAAGTTATGACCAACCTAGATAGCATATTGAAAAGTAGAGACATTACTTTATCAACAAAGGTCCATCTAGTCAAGGCTATGGTTTTTCCAGTGGTCATATATGGATGTGTGAGTTGGACTATAAAGAAAGCTGAGTGCAGAAGAATTGATACTTTTGAACTGTGGTGTTGGAGAAGACTCTTGAGAGTCCCTTGGATTGCAAGGAGGTCCAACCAGTCCATCCTAAAGGAGATCAGTCCTGGGTGTTCATTGGAAGGACTGATGTTGAAGCTGAAACTCCAATATTTTGGCCATATGATGCAAAATGATGACTCATTTGGAAAGACCCTGATGTTGGGAAAGATTGAGGGCAGGAGGAGAAGGGGATGACAGAGGATGAGATAGTTAGATGGCATCACCGACTCAATGGACATGTTTGAGTAAACTCTGGGAGTTGGTGATGGACAGGGAAGCCTGGCGTGCTGCGGTTCATGGGTTGCAAAGAGTCGGACATGACTGAGTGACTGAACTGAACTGATGGCTCTTGAGTCAGTGGGAGCTACAGAGCAGAGTTAACTTTTGCATTGAGCTTAGGAGGCAGGCAGACAGTATTTGGACAGAAAACAGAGTAGGCAGGAAAGAGAAACAGTGCTAAGAAAGAGGTCCTTGAAAAAAAGCACAGCAGTAATGAAAAATATAGCCTATTCTATATAATTTCATGTAATTCTTTGGAAGAATATGAATGGCAGTAATGGTGGAACCATAATTTGGGGGTGTCTGACTACAAAATTAAGGAATTTGGATTTAGACACTGCCTTTGAAAGAGATTCAGCAAACAGCCCATGAATTCTGTCAAGTCCCCAGCTAGAATGAGTGCGTAATATATGCTGAAGTGATAGGTAGATTTCTTCAATTTCATATTAGAGTCGTGTTAAAAACCACACGAGAGCTGTAACATTAAGGGAGACTATCCATTTCCTTGTCAGAGATTCATAGATGTTTAGACTGCCATTATGCAGTAGCCTTCAGTCTCAAGGAACAAACTGTAGCCATCAGAAAGTAGTACTTCCCTTTGCTGGAAAGCTAAATTAATCTAATTTCAATGGAAATACAATCATACAGATAGTTGTAGGCTTCTCTCAAACCAACTATCCCCTGTAGATATGGTTCATTTAAATAAATTATATGAGTAATAAGAGACACATGCTTTTTTTTTGCCAATTATTTTGTAGCTTAAAACATCAATAAATATGAGTGACTTTTCCAGGCTGTACTAAAAATATGGGAAATAAACTGTGCTAAGTATTCTTTACATGATGAAACATGTATACTTTATGATGATATTACAAAAGGATGCACATATTTATATTTACTGAAAAAGAGTTGTGTTGATGGCATGCTCTACTAAGATATATTCAAATGTAACAAAAGCCTTGAAGGGCTTCTGTTAGAATTAACATTCTGTCTTGAATTGCTGGAGTTTAACATTGCTTACATTTTCAATACTACTTTTGTAACCCAATCACATGGATCCAGTTGATTCCAAAAGAGCTCTCAGTATATATTAAATAAAATGGTGTTGTGGCATTTTGAAGAAAATCATAGATGTTGTTATCCTACTTTCTCTTCCTATTCCAAGCACACATGAAAACAGACTTATGCAAGTATTATATATTTAAGACTGTCCCTGTTGCCTTTACCATTAAGTGATGAGATGTGTTCTCTCATGCTAATCTTAAAGTAATAGATCTCAACATCTTTTTTCATACAAATAACACACAGATACACAAATCACTATCTATTAACCCTGATGTATAACTGCATCAATGCATGGGGTTTATTGAGGTCAAACATATGGGCAGAGAAGTATCAGAGCACATGAAATCCATGAGCTCTCAGGCCAGAGAACACAGACCATCTATGGCTGGACTGGATTATGCACCAGGGAAAGAGCTCCTGGTGAAGCTGCTTTCTACTAAGGGAAATAGCAGGCAGAGACTATCAAGACAAAAGCAAAGCCAGAACTTTCTGTTCAAGGAAAAATGTCCTGACAAAAAGGCTGTGTCCACATAACTCAGAATCTGTTGTGAGCCAGTTCTTCCATAAGCTTCCCTAGGCTAATGAAGGGCTTCCTACCTTCTTGCTCATCATCAAAAGTGGAGGAATGGAGCCTTCAAAGTTATTGAATTTGTCTCTTGTTATCTGTATAATGTAGTTTGGTCAAATCCCATGTCAAATAGTTGAGCAATTAAGTAATTAGTACAGCTAATAGATGTAATATTTTAAAATATTTTTCTTATACAAAAAAAGACAGAGACAAAAATTTAGTAGTGAGCCAAAACTGGGACATGGTTGAGAGTAGGTGGTATATAAACAGTGCTATCTATCATTTCTGGCTTGAACTTATAGTTTCACTATAGTTTAAGAGACAAAATAGATATGTGTGAAAACATTTCAATAATTATGATGCTCCAAAAATCTAAAATGGGTTGTACAGTAATCAAGCTCAGATGGTAAAGAATCCGCCTGCAGTGCAGGAGACCCTGCTTTGATTCCTGGATCAGGAAGTTCCCCTGGAGAAGAGATCAGCTACCCACTCTAGTATGCTTAGGCTTCTCTGGTGGCTCAGACTGTAAAGAATCTGACTGCAAAGTGAGAGACATGGGTTTGTTGATCCCTGGGTCTGGAAGATCCCCTGGAGGAGGGCATGGCAACCCTCTCCAATATTCTTGCCTGGAGAATCCCCATAGATAGAGAAACATGGCGGGCTACATCCATGGGGTAGCAGAGTGGAACATGACTGAATGACCAAGAACATATGCTTGTTACTTTAGCAATTTTATGGTGCACACATATAACAAAATAAACATTCTCTAGTTGAATAAATTTATAAAAAGTAACTTTTCTTGATTTTAGAAAGATTAATGTGAAGTATTTAAAATATCATTTGCAACCTGTTTTTTTAACATTTACTTTTTGCTGTGTTCAAATTGAATTTAAAACAAAGAAAAAAAATTAACATCTGTGAGTATGAGACATAATTTTTTTCTCTTCCAACATGTAATAAAAATTTTAACCATTTTACCTGTAATTAGGACTTCCCTGGTGGCTCAGACAGTAAAGTGTTTGTCTACAATGTGAGAGACCTGGGTTCGATCCCTGGGTTGGGAAGATTCCCTGGAGAAGGAAATGGCAACCCACTCCAGTACTCTTGCCTTGAAAATCCCATGGATGGAGGAGCTTGGTGCAGGCTACTATCCACGGGGTCGCAAAGAGGTTGGGCACGAATGAGCAACTTCACTTTCACCTGTAATTAGCTTTCCAATGACTATTTCTATTTTTATTTTTCAAAATGCAACATATTCCCCCCTTACAAGCAACTGCTATTTAAAATTTAAAACTGTGGCACATTATTAATAATGTCACTTTTGTAACTATTGCTCTTCTACTTGTAGGTTCTAATCACTGACATGTCATCATAAACTTAGAATACAAGAGGCTATATTAAGTAGTTCCAAAATGAACCATAATAATCCAGAAAGTTAAATTTTTGTGCACTTTAGAATTTTATGTGGTTCTGAGATCTATATAATCATTAATATCACAAACCTAAGTTCATGTTCAGAGTAGGTTGTATCCAGGGTAGAACAAGGGTAGGACATTTTTCTTGAGATCTAACATATACACTTTGTCATTCTCCATGAGAAATAAAACAGTATTACATATACCTTAATGTAACCTATATCCAATCACTGTTGCATCTTAACATTTCTGGCTATTCATTTAATATAGCAACAAGTGGACAAAAATTTTAGCAGGGCATTTCCTGAAGTACTTTTTAGTCAGAATAATAATATATCTGTATTATTTTCTTTAATTTCATGATACCAGATTATTTTCATGTTATTTTAAAAATTTTCCCTTTTCTAACATTAACATGTATTGCATACTGATACTTCCAAGTACTTGAACACTATTTATCTAGCAATCATAAAATCAAGCATTAGACACTGTTCTTACCCCATACTGCAGAACTGGTAACAGATGACAAGGTGTTTTAGTAAGTTATCCAGAGTCATACTCTTAATAATTATGATCCCATACTTATGCCCCTATTCCATTTATGTTAGGAGAAAATATGAAGTTGAGAGAGGGTTGAAATTATATTATTTTTTTCTTTTAATTTATTAATAGGACCTTTTTCAGATCTTGACTTTTGTTCAAGGAAAGCATATATAGTCCCAGTTTCTGAAATATACTGCTGCTGATGCTGTCGCTTTAGTCATGTTCGACTCTGTGAGACCCCATAGACAGCAGCCCACCAGGCTCCCCCGTCCCTGGGATTCTCCAGGCAAGAACACTGGAGTGGGTTGCCATTTCCTTCTGCAATGCATGAAAGTGAAACTGAAAGTGAAAGTGAAGTCTCTCAGTCCTGTCTGACTCTTAGCGACCCCATGGACTGCAGCCCACCAGGCTCCCCCGTCCATGGGGCTTCCCAGGCAAGAGTACTGGAGTGGGGTGCCATTGCCTTCTCCGTTCTAAAATATAGGTTGTCCTTATAGTTGCATAATAATTTAATAAAGGTTAAAAATAAAAATTAAACATAACAAAGGTTTAATAAAGCTTAACTTCCCTTACAGACACCTTTAACATAATCTAGAAAAAGAATAAAAATCTTTATCTATTAAAAGCTCAATGTGTCATTTTCCACAGGTGCTTTCAAGCCACAGAGAGAACCATTTGAAGTTGTTTATATTTAACGAAGTCTGTCTGGGTGTTTGCAGTTAGTCACAGGACACCAAGCTAAGCAAGACACAAAGAAAAACTAATCAACCAACCAACCAACCAAAGAAACCCAAAATACTAAATTAAATATATCAGAATAACTTTGAATTATATTACTTGACAAACGTTGATATTTAAAACAAGATTTCTTTATTAAGTATGTCTATATATTAATCAGAATCCTCACTCACTAATAATTAGGAAAATGTATCTGCAGGAGAGTAAACAAGCCTAGACTTAAAAACCTCTACACATCATAACGTTGCATGTAGAGCCGTACATTTCAGGGAATGGACGATAAGGGTTAATATGAAGAATATGGGGCTTCCCTGATAGCTCAGTTGGTAAAAAATCTGCCTCAAATGCAGGAGACCCCAGTTCGATTCCAGGGTTTAGAAGATCCCCTGGAGAAGGGAGAAATAAAAGATGAAGAATAGGAGAATTAAAAGATGTTGACTACCATTTATTAAAGTCTACAATATGTTTGCTACCTCACATATCCTATTTAATTTAGGTTTCAACAACTCTATTATATAATACATGTAAACGAACAATTTGTAGCTCACAGAAGTTACATAAATAATTCAAGTTCAGCTACCTGAATATGAGCAGTGAAATCTAAACTGATAGGAAATATAAAAGAGCAATAATAATGAGGTGAAAGTGAGCTAGATTACTGAGTGGATGATAGCTTTTACTTTAATTTTCTCTATTTTCACTGATGCTTTCAAGCTTAGTGATTCTTTACTAAATTTCTTGATGGCCAAGTGAAATGAATACATATCTCTTATAAATATGTCAGAAGTCAACTAGTTTATTCCCGTTTCAACCACCTTGATTTCAGACTTTGCAAATTAAAACAGAAATTCTAATGTGAGAATTTACAAACATGTTGATAGCAGAGATTTAACTGTCACAAAGGTAAATCCATAAAGTGAAACCCATTACATTTACACAATTTGCAAATTTAGCAAAATGTGAAATATAAGTTTTGAAAGCTAGAGTAGGTGGTGATAGGAAAACATTCATAGTACTATCCAACTTTTGGAAACTTTCATGAAGAAAGTAGTAGTTCATGAATTATTTATTCATTAAAAGCAGCACTTAATTCAGAGGAGAGTCTTCTAGATTTCTGTATTCATGTAAAAGAAGGTTTATGTTTGGATAAATAGGCAGGGAGCAGACAATTAAATATTAGACA
Organism: Bison bison bison; assembly: GCF_000754665.1. Taxonomy (NCBI): domain Eukaryota; kingdom Metazoa; phylum Chordata; class Mammalia; order Artiodactyla; family Bovidae; genus Bison; species Bison bison. The sequence goes on along the minus strand of NW_011494835.1, from coordinate 10,289,493 downwards.
CTAATCGTTAAAAGACAGGGTAGGTATGTTTCTGATCTGCTTTTTAATAAGCAAGTGAATAACAAGCTGATATTTTGCCCACTTAACTATCTAGAAATTATATTTTTGGAACAGATTTTCAGTATACAATTTCTGGGAATAATTCCCAGAAAGATATATGATCACACCCAGTCTCTTAATCTTTATTTTTCCTTGGGATAAATATAAACCTATTTTGAAATACAAGGTATATAAACAAAAACAAAGTCATGATCTGAAATGTGTGGTTAGATCTGAGAAGGGCTCTGCTTCTGTTTGTGTGTTACACGGAGTCTGTTGGCAGTGTGGACTAACAACATCTACGTAATCCCAGAGCCCCTGTGGGATAAATTGGCATGTAGCACAGCTTGCCGATAATCATGGCTGACATGTGCCTCCAGGTATTTGGCAACTGAATGTACTGTGTGTATTTGTCAGCTCTCCAACCACACTCAGGGTTAGGGGTGGAGGAGAGGGGAAGAAACTAAGAGTAGGAAAAGTCATAAACTTTAAGAATTTACCTGATACATGGATCTTAAGTAGAATCAAATTTCCCTTTAAATTAATTAGTAGATATTAGCTTTTCGATATCACAACTCCTCTTTCTCCCTTTAACTGGCATTATTCTATTTTATTTCTAAGGAAGCTAAAGCATAGGTGTACTCTGTCTCCTGCCAAGATCCGTACTCTAAAAATTTAGTGGTAGCTTCTGGTCACATGCACATTTTATTTTTCTTTTTCTAGCCTTAATTGAGCTGTTTTTCTTTTTATTTTTTTCCTTCATCTGGCAATGGTCTACTACAACAAAGTAAATGAATGAATTAATTAAATAACAGAGTTCCAAAGAATAGCAAGAAGAGATAAGAAAGGCTTCTTCAGCTATCAATACAAAGAAATAGAGGAAAACAACAGAATGGGAAAGACTAGGGATCTCTTAAAGAAAATCAGAGATACCAAAGGAACATTTCATGCAAGGATGAGCTCGATAAAGGATAGAAATGGTATGGACCTAACAGAAGCAGAAGATATTAAGAAGAGATGGCAAGAATACACAGAAGAACTGTACAAAAAAGATCTTCACGACCCAGATAATCCGGATGGTGTGATCACTGACCTAGAGCCAGACATCCTGGAATGTGAAGTCAAGTGGGCCTTAGAAAGCATCACCACGAACAAAGCTAGTGGAGGTGATGGAATTCCAGTTGAGCTATTCCAAATCCTGAAAGATGATGCTGTGAAAGTGCTGCACTCAATATGCCAGCAAATTCAGAAAACTTAGCAGTGGCCACAGGACTGGAAAAGGTCAGTTTTCATTCCAATCCCAAAGAAAGGCAATGCCAAAGAATGCTCAAACTACCGCACAATTGCACTCATCTCACACACTAGTAAAGTAATGTGCAAAATTCTCCAAGCCAGGCTTCAGCAATATGTGAACCGTGAACTTCCTGATGTTCAAGCTGGTTTTAGAAAAGGCAGAGGAACCAGAGATCAAATTGCCAACATCCGCTGGATCATGGAAAAAGCAAGAGAGTTCCAGAAAAACATCTATTTCTGCTTTATTGACTATGCCAAAGCCTTTGACTGTGTGGATCACAATAAACTGTGGAAAATTCTGAAAGAGATGGGAATACCAGACCACCTGACCCGCCTCTTGAGAAATTTGTCTGCAGGTCAGGAAGCAACAGTTAGAACTGGACATGGAACAACAGACTGGTTCCAAATAGAAAAAGGAGCACAT
>NW_011494835.1:10285944-10287409 GCF_000754665.1 Bison bison bison | reverse complement strand
TTGGACTGCAAGGAGATCCAGCCAGTCCATTCTGAAGGAGATCAGCCCTGGGATTTCTTTGGAAGGAATGATGCTAAAGCTGAAATTCCAGTACTTTGGCCACCTCATGTGAAGAGTTGATTCATCGGAAAAGACCCTGATGCTGGGAAGGATTGGGGGCAGGAGGAGAAGGGGACGACAGAGGATGAGATGGCTGGATGGCATCACTGACTTGATGGATGTGAGTCTGAGTGAACTCCGGGAGTTGGTGATGGACAGGGAGGCCTGGCGTGATGCGATTCATGGGGTCGCAAAGAGTCGGATACGACTGAGCAACTGATCTGATCTGATCTGATAATAATCCTTGCTTAAATAAGGGCTTGGAGAAAGAAATGGCAACCCACTCCAGGATTCTTCCCTAGAAAATTCCATGGATGGTGGAGCCTGGTGGACTACAGTCCATGGGGTCATAAAGAGTTGGACACAACCTCAATAACTAAAAATAAAAAATAAGGGCTACTCATGTCAACTAGTGATCTTTTCAAGGTGGCATGCCGGGAAATTTTATTAAATTTCTTCTGTGCTTAAAGGTGAAATCATCTCATTAATAACATTTCTTTTCCTTAACTTTTACGCATGTTGTAGGTTTTCTTCTCTATGCACAGTGAACACCAAGTGCATTTTTGACATCTTGAAGTATTAATTTATTATTCAACCTAGTCTTGTAATGTTATGTAAGTATGTTTATGTTGTTACTAGTAGACACATCACAACATTTTTTCATAGGCAACAAAACTGTTTCTGATAAAACAATATTTTCTCACAGTATTGAGGAGTACGTGAAAAACTCAGAAGATAATCATCAAAGATGTATGTCTGTAAGTTTAAAAAAAAAAAGTATTTTCAGTAATCTTGAAGATCATGGCTCATTCTGTCAAAAGAAGGTGATCTTTTTAGGCACTGTAGGCTAAATAATGGGAGCTGTTTTTATTAATCTCAGCTAAAGGCCTTATCAAGTTTCTATTTTTCTAGATTGCTAACTAGAAGGTGAGATGGGTATTTTTATTCCTTCAAGACATAACTGTAGCCAATGAATGATTTATCCTTATTCAGTTCAGTTCAGTTCAGTCGTTCAGTCGTGTCCGACTCTGCGATCCCATGAATTGCAGCACGCCAGGCCTCCCTGTCCATCACCAACTCCCAGAGTTCACTCAGATTCAAGTCCATCAAGTCAGTGATGCCATCCAGCAATCTCATTCTCTGTCGTCCACTTCTCCTCCTGCTGCCAATCCCTCCCAGCATCAGAGTCTTTTCCAATGAGTCAACTCTTCGCATGAGGTGGCCAAAGTACTGAAGTTTCAGCTTTAGCATTAGTCCCTCCAAAGAAATCCCAGGGCTGATCTCTTTCAGAATGGACTGGTTGGATCTCCTTGCAGTCCAAGGGACTCTCAAGAGTCTTCTCCAACACCACAGTTCCTGTATCAAT
>NW_011494835.1:10285363-10285733 GCF_000754665.1 Bison bison bison | reverse complement strand
AATATGCTATCTAGGTTGGTCATAACTTTCCTTCCAAGGAGTAAGCGTCTTTTAATTTCATGGCTGCAATCACCATCTGCAGTGATTTTGGAGCCCCCCCAAAAATAAAGTCTGACAACTGTTTCCCCATCTATTTCCCATGAAGTGATGGGTCCGGATGCCATGATCTTCATTTTCTGAATGTTGAGCTTTAAGCCAACTTTTTCACTCTCCACTTTCATTTTCATCAAGAGGCTTTTTGCAGCCACAGATGGAGACGCTCTATACAGTCAGAAAAAATAAGACCAGGATCTGACTGTGGCTCAGATCATGAGCTCCTTATTGCCAAATTCAGACTTAAATGGAAGAAAGTAGGGAAAACCACTAGACT
>NW_011494835.1:10284593-10285263 GCF_000754665.1 Bison bison bison | reverse complement strand
AGACTATTCAGGTATGACCTAAATCAAATGCCTTATGATTATACAGTGGAAATGAGAAATAGATTTAAGGGACTAGATCTGATAGAGTGCCTGATGAACTATGGAATGAGGGTCGTGACATTGTACAGGAGACAGGCATCAAGACCATCCCCATGGAAAAGAAATGCAAAAAAGCAAAATGGCTGTCTGGGGAGGCCTTACAAATAGCTGTGAAAAGAAGAGAAGCAAAAAGCAAAAAGAAAAGGAAAGATATAAGCATCTGAATGCAGAGTTCCAAAGAATAGCAAGAAGAGATAAGAAAGGCTTCCTCAGCGATCAATGCAAAGAAATAGAGGAAAACAACAGAATGGGAAAGACTAGAGATCTCTTCAAGAAAATTAGAGATACCAAAGGAATATTTCATGTAAAGATTGGCTCGATAAAAGATAGAAATGGTATGGACTTAACAGAAGCAGAAGATATTAAGAAGAGGTGGCAAGAATACATAGAAGAACTGTACAAAAAAAGATCTTCATGACCAAGATAATCACGATGATATGATCACTGACCTAGAGCCAGACATCCTGGAATGTGAAGTCAAGTGGGCCTTAGGAAGCATCACTACAAACAAAGCTAGTGGAAGTGATGGAATTCCAGTTGACCTATTTCAAATCCTGAAAGATGATGCTGT
>NW_011494835.1:10283869-10284493 GCF_000754665.1 Bison bison bison | reverse complement strand
TGGTTCCAAATAGGAAAAGGAGTACGTCACGGCTGTATATTGTCACCCTGCTTATATAACTTCTATGCAGAGTACATCATGAGAAATGCTGGGCTGGAAGAAGCACAAGCTGGAATCAAGATTGCCAGGAGAAATATCAATAACCTCAGATATGCAGATGACACCACCCTAATGGCAGAAAGTGTAGAGGAGCTCAAAAGCCTCTTGATGAAAGTGAAAGAGGAGAGTGAAAAAGTTGGCTTAAAGTTCAACATTCAGAAAACTATGATCGTGGCATCTGGTCCCATCACTTCATAGGAAATAGATGGGGAAACTGTGGAAACAATGTCAGACTATTTTTGGGGGCTCCAAAATCACTGCAGATGGTGATTGCAGCCATGAAATTAAAAGACGCTTACTCCTTGGAAGGAAAGTTATGACCAACCTAGACAGCATATTCAAAAGCAGAGACATTACTTTGCCAACAGAGGTCCGTCTAGTCAAGGCTATGGTTTTTCCTGTGTTCATGTATGGATATGAGTGTTGGACTGTGAAGAAGGCTGAGCACTGAAGAATTGATGCTTTTGAACTGTGGTGTTGGAGCTGACTCTTGAGAGTCCCTTGGACTGCAAGGAGATCCAACCA
>NW_011494835.1:10283030-10283769 GCF_000754665.1 Bison bison bison | reverse complement strand
GTGGGCCTTAGGAAGCATCACTACAAACAAAGCTAGTGGAAGTGATGGAATTCCAGTTGACCTATTTCAAATCCTGAAAGATGATGCTGTGAAAGTGCTGCACTCAATATGCCAGCAAATTTGGAAAACTCAGCAGTGGCCACGGGATTGGAAAAGGTCAGTTTACATTCCAATCCCAAAGAAAGGCAATGCCAAAGAATGCTCAAACTACCACACAATTGCACTCATCTCACACGCTAGTAAAGTAATGCTCAAAATTCTCCAAGCCAAGCTTCAGCAATACGTGAACCGTGAACTTCCAGATGTTCAAGCTGGTTTTAGAAAAGGCAGAGGAACCAGAGATCAAATTGCCAACATCCTCTAGATCATCAAAAAAGCAAGAGATTTCCAGATAAACATCTATTTCTGCTTTCTTGACTATGCCAAAGCCTTTGACTGTGTGGATCACAATAAAATGTGGAAAATTCTGAAAGAGATGGGAATACCAGAGTACATGACCTGCCTCTTGAGAAACCTGTCTGCAGGTCAGGAAGCAACAGTTAGAACTGGACATGGAACAACAGACTGGTTCCAAATAGGAAAAGGAGTACGTCACGGCTGTATATTGTCACCCTGCTTATATAACTTCTATGCAGAGTACATCATGAGAAATGCTGGGCTGGAAGAAGCACAAGCTGGAATCAAGATTGCCAGGAGAAATATCAATAACCTCAGATATGCAGATGACACCACCCTAATG
>NW_011494835.1:10267331-10282930 GCF_000754665.1 Bison bison bison | reverse complement strand
TCATGTATTGATGTGAGTGTTGGACTGTGAAGAAGGCTGAGCTCTGAAGAATTGATGCTTTTGAACTGTGGTGTTGGAGAAGACTCTTGAGAGTCCCTTGGACTGCAAGGAGATCCAACCAGTCCATTCTAAAGGAGATCAGCCCTGGGTGTTCTTTGGAAGGACTGATGCTAAAGCTGAAACTCCAGTACTTTGGCCACCTCATGCAAAGAGTTGACTCATTGGAAAAGACTCTGATGCTGGGAGTGATTGGGAGCAGGAGGAAAAAGGGACAACAGAAGATGAGATGGCTGGATGGCATCACCTACTCTATGGACGTGAGTTTGAGTGAACTCCGGGAGATGGTGATGGACAGGGAGGCCTGGTATGCTGCGATTCATGGTGTTGCAAAGAGTCAGACACGACTGAGAGACTGAACTGAAGTGAACGAGAAAATATCTCCTATGGAGTTTTACATTTGTTACATTTAAAAAAAGAAGACTCTCTGTATAAGGCACTTATATAGAAAAAGCCCAAATTTGCTGGGTTTACATCATTTATATAAAAAAGGCCCTATTTGGAGGTATATCTCCACAAGATCACTTAGCAGATTAGAAACTATGTTTAGTACAATTTGCGAGAACTTTTAAGTCTTTAAATTAATTTACTTCTTTCTTAAAACAAAAATTTTATTTAAAAAAATCCAGTGTAATAAAATAAAATTTAATCAGATAAAATTACCCATACATCTACATTTTAAAATAGTCAATCTTAACACTGTGTTTCCACTGTTAAAATTACTTAGCCTATCTGTATGCATTTATTTTAATTTTAATAAATTAAAATCATGCTTCATATATTGTTTTTAACTTAATCTTAGTGATATAACATTAATATATTTTATACCACAAATGCATTTCTATAATGCCATTTCACATGACTGTGTAGGGTTCCAACTTAAGGATTTAGCTCAGTCATTCCAACAGCAATGCTATGACCTGAAGTTTATTTATATTTTTCCACTATAAGTGTCCTTGCAGCAAAATTTTTATACATCCTTAATAATTTTCTTATGATTACTGCTGAATATTAATAGCTAGTGCCTATATGTGATAGATACTCTTCTAGGTATTTTTGCATTTATATTTCCTCATAGAGCATACTATTATTACCTTTATACTAAATATGAGATAATTAAGGCATATTGAGTTTAAGTACTTTGGCCACATAATGTGAAGAGCAGACTCATTGGAAAAGACCCTGATGATGGGAAAGATTGAGGGCAGGAGGAGAAGGGGGCGACAGAAGATGAGATGGTTGAATGGCATCATCAACTCAATGGACATGAGTTTGAGCAAACTCCAGGAGATGGTGAAGGATAGGGAAGCCTGGCATGCTGCAGTCCATGGGGTCTCAAAGAGTGCGACACAGCTTAGCGACTGAACAACAACTTGATCAAGTTTACAAGTGGCCCCAGTGTGTGCTTTTCAGTATACCAATGACTATATATATCCTTTATTCAATTGGTTACTATTACTAATTGTTTCCAAATTGCAATAAGATACTTGCTTTTATTCAGGAATGGATGAATATCTCCTTTCTATGACGTTTGCATTGATCCTTCAAGAATTCACAAAACACTATATGCTAATATATTAACATTCTACTGACTGACAAGGAATGCATTAAGCTAGTTGATACCCTACCACACTGAGGTTTGTTAGATTTAGTCCATCAGCATACCTTATCATTTCTGTTTCAGCTAGGAAATGAGGTCAAAGCTTGAATTAACATTTTCTTGATGTCACTGAAAATTCATGAAAGGTTTTAAAGACTATAGTGTACTGTGAACTCATATGATCTTGCCAGAAGTCTTATTCCTAACCTGTTCCTTTAATTTCACATCAATTCAGCCTGAGGATGTGTATGCTTGTATCATACTGCATAGCTCCACCTATCTAATTCCCTCAATTATTTAACCAAAGTGAAAGAATGCCCAGTAGAGATGTATTATAATGAGACTGCTCCATTAACTTTGAATTTCTGGCTTAATTTATTTTTGGAAAGAAGATGGAAGAAAGCATATCAGTCTAACTTCATATGACTTGTAATCAATATTAAAGATTCCTATGTAGAATAAATACCAAGGTGCCAAGGCAAAACTGGATGGCTATTAGTTTATATATTTTGAGCTGTCTACTTGGAGAGTTATCTAAAAGTACAAGCTCATCCCCTGTCCTGTTGTGACTTGAAATCACTCCAGAATCTATCGTTCATAGTAGCCAGTAACTTCATATTCTAGAATCAGTAAGTCAGACTATTTGATACCAATAAAAAAACTTAAATACCATACATACAAACCTTATTTTAGTGATTTGTGAATATGAGCAAAGAAAACACCGAATATTTTTATAGGAGAAAAGAAAACTAAAAACCCAAGGTATTGGAAAATGATGTTGGGTTAAATCTTCAATAAAAACAACCCTTTGGGAAGCAAAACAGTATTTCTAAATAAATTTATATGCATAACTGGACTGCTTTACAGGTTCTCTACCTTTTCTTAGAATATAATTCAGTTTTATTCTGAGGATGATTCCACATGTGGGGAAGCCCAGATAAATGTATCATTTAAGGGTTGTGGTAAGACGGAATGATAATTCCAACTTTCAGAAGCTATGAAGCTCATTGTTCTATGAAGAATTTGGTAGACTTTTAAAAAGTGTAACTAAATTTCCATTGCTGTCATAACTATTACTCTTTTTGAATCATTAAACTATTTGTTTACCTTTTTCATCTCCTAAATGAAATTGATTAAAAATAGAAGTGGATCATTTTGTATCCTCTTTTCTTGCACAACACTGAAATGGCATACATTGCCTTTTATGGGAATTCTTTGAAAGAACAAAAATTAATAACAGGAACATAGCAATCAAATCATTTTATTTATAGTTTACTGAATACTAAAATTATAAAAATATTTTAAACATGTATAAAAATGTGGATTCAATTAATGTAGAATATCTTGTGATTTTCATCCATAAATTGCAAAGTAAATGTTTTGCTGGTTAATTTATATGATGAACTATAATTTCATATCACCTGTGAATCCTTTTAACAGCTCCCCATTTTAAAGGCAATGGGTACAATATGCAATCTTTGCATCTCTATATGCGAGCAAGTCAGACCAGAACTGTGAATCGGAACTTGACCTATATAGCAGGCATTGCTGTTGCCCAGCTCAGGTCTACTCTGAGGGCTGCTGTGAGTGCTGACTGCTATCAGCTCACAGCTCTCTCTTCCCTTGAATATGTTCTCTCCTGATGGGAACTGCTTGGCAAGAAGATAATCTAGGAAATTATGTTTTTTCTTCTACTTCTTAGGCAGCCTGTGATGAATGACTTACTGACAAGGGTGAAAAAAAGGTAGGGTCCTTGCTTTATGGTGGATACCAAGAGTGGTAACATTCCCTATGAAATGAGACCAAAGACAGATTTCGCCTGCATTCACATCCATGCCTAGCTTTTTCCAGATTTATTCTGCTTGCCTCACTTGCTACAGGTGTCACCCAGACCATTGCTTCAAGGTATCACTTGCTCAAAATTCTATTTCTCTGACTCTGCTTGTAGTGAACATAGATCGACAATGTGTTATCTTTACTGAAAAAAAGAAAAAACAATCAGAGTTCGCTGACATTGAAATTATTATTATTTTTTGTTGTTGTTATAAATTGTAGGAAGTTTCAGGCTTCCCAGGTGGCACTGGTGGTAAAAAGCCTGCCTGCCAATGCTGGAGACTAAGAGATGTGGGTTCAATTCCTGCGTCAGGAAGATCCACTGAAACAGGGCGTGGCAAACCACTCCAGTATTCTTGCCTGGAGAATCCCATGGACAGAGGAGCCTGGCGGGCCACAGTTCACAGCGTCACAAACAGCTGGACACGACTAAAGCAACTGAGCATGCGTGCACACATGTAGGAAGTTCTGGGTTATTATGGTTTTGTATATTCATTCATAAGAACGAATGGAAATAATTTCCATTCCAAATAAGAATTTCCCTGCTGGCTTCATTGAGATATAATTGACACATAGAAATGCATACATTTATGATATATAGCATAAAGTTATGATTTATGAAATGATATTTACACAATAAGTTCAGTGAACAACCATCATCTCATATGAACACAAAATAAAAGAAAAAAAATTTTTCTTGTGATTAAAACTCTTAGGATTCACTGTCTTAACTTTCATATATAACATACAACAGTGTTATTTCTATTAATCATATTGTACATTATATCTCTAATACTTAGTTATCTGAAATTAAAAAAAATGTTTTCAGAATAGTGGTTCACTTCTTAATCCTACTCTGTTTGCATTTAAAATCAATGTGGCCAATTGAAAAATAAAAATGAGATTACTTTTAGAATATACTTTCACAAAAGTTGTATGTTTACCTTTAAAACAAAGTTTACTCTTTCCTCACCATTAGAGTAATAAGAGAATTTAACAGTACCAAATAAGCTTGTCAAATTTTTGTAGGATGTAAATAGTTTAGTAGTTGGGATCAACAAAGAATATGAAGAAAATCAAAATTCTTCCCTAAGTGTGCTGGGTTCCTCACTGTTTTTCTCTGCTTAAATGATATTAACGCTTGTCCTTATTGAAGAGGAAATAAGTATGTGCTTGGAGCCTCGCAGACAACCATTCATCATTCTCTCACGCAAAAGATAGAAAACTCTATACCAGCACAGAAAATCCAAAGGCAGCTACAGTAACAGAAAATCAATAGGCTGTATTAGAAAACTCAGAGGCTAATCAGAGCCCAATCTCCAGGCGTGATGTACTTCAAGAGAAGCATCGCTTTAGCACATAACTCAATTCTCTGAACACCACAGACTGCAGCTTAATTCAAGCATTTAGGGGGAAAATGAGAGTCTTTAAAATATACATTTTGTTCTTTATTGCCTCCCAAAGAAGCTTCAGTGCTGTACTGTAATGAATAATGATAACATACATTCTTAAAAACTGATGTTAGCTCAGTCATTACACCAAATAGAATGAGAGGCCCTGCTGTGTGAAGCAATGAGATGTCATTAGTAAGCAGCATCTCTGCTAAAAGGAGAATGCATATTGTTACTTGTTAAACATATTATTAATATTGGTAAAGGTAAATGACAATTGACTACTTTCATAAGCAGCTGATTTTGCTGAAATATTTTAACTAATCCTTGAACCCTAAGAAAAGATACTCAAATCGAAATTTATTGTGTGAAAAATTTCAAGTAAGTTGAAACTGACACTATATAATAAAGATGCATTCAGGTTAAACTATTCAAAAATGCCAAGCTCTAAAAATATACCTAAATATTTTTCACTGATGTAATGTTTTCCCCTTGGAAACTCAAAACATTTTGGAATATATTACATGGAAAATTTTTCTAAATTTTCTCTACAATAAGTTAAATATACTCTTAATTCAAGTATTTTTCCCTTGTGGGAATACATAATTTATGCAAGAATTTTAACAGCATTATATAGGTTCACAATATATCTACCTTCTTTTTTTATTTCTATGAATTTTTTACATTTAAAATCATCAACATGTATTCAAAAATAAGCTTCCTTTTTTGGATAAATTTATCATACATCAGTATAATTCTGAATTGCTGTTGTTCAGTCACTCAGTCATGTCCAACTCTTTGTGATCCCATGGACTGCAGCAAGCCAGGCTTCCCCTGTCTTCACTATCCCCTGGAGTTTGCTCAAACTCATGTCCATTGAGTCAGTGATGCATTCCAACTATCTCGTCCTCTGTCGTCCCATTCTCCTCCTGCCTTCAATCTTTCCCAGGATCAGGGTCTTTTCCAAAATGAGTCAATTCTTCACATCTGGTGACTAAAGTACTAACACTTCAGCTTCACTATCAGTACTTCCAATGAACATTCAGAGTTGATTTTCTTTAGGATTGACTGGTTTAATCTCCTTGCTGTCCAAGGGACTCTCAAGAGTTTCTTCAACACCACACTTTAAAAGCATCAATTCTTTGGAGCTTAATCTTCTTTATGATATAAATCTCTCATCCATGCTTTACTCCTGGAAAAACCTGACTTTGACTAGACAGACCTTTATTGGCAATGTCCCTGCTTTTTAATACACTGTCTAGGTTTGTCATAGCTTTTCTTCCAAGGAGCAAGCATCTTTCAACTTCATGGCTACAGTCATTGTCCATGGTAATTTTTGAGGGAGCCCAAGAAAATAGTCTGTCACCGTTTCCATTGTTTCCTCATCAATTTGTTATGAAGTTATGGGACCAGATGCCATGATCTTAGTTTCTTGAATGTTGAGTCTTCAGCTAGCTTTTTCGCTCTCCTCTTTTACCTTCATCAAGAGGCTCTTTAATTCCTCTTTGCTTGCTCTCATAAGGGTGGTATCATATGTATACGTGAGGTTATTGATATTTCTCTTGGCAATCTTGATTCCAGCTTGTGTTTCATCCAGCCCAGCATTTTGCATGATGTACTCTGCATATAAGTTAAAAAAGCATGGTGATAATATATAGCCTTGATGTATTCCTTTCTCAATTTTGAACCAGTCTATAGTCTGCTGTTCCCTGTCCAGTTCTAATTGCTGCTTCTTGACCTGCATACAGGTTACTCAGGAGGCAGGTAAGGTGGTCTAGTATTCCCACCTCTAAGAATTTTCCATAGTTCGCTATGATCCACATAATAAAAGGATTTAGTGTAGTCAATGAAGCAGAAATAAATATTTTTCTGGAATTCTCTTGCTTTTTCTGTGATCCAGCAGATGTTGGCAATTTGATCTTTTGTTCCTCTGCCTTTTTGAAATCCAGCTTGTATATCTGGAAGTTCTTGGTTCACATACTGTTGAAGTCTAGCTTGAAGGATTTTGAGTATGACCTTTCTAGCATGTGAAATGAGTGCAGTTGCACAGTAGTTTGAACATTCTTTGGCACTGCCCTTCTTTGAGATGGGAATGAAAACTGACCTTTTCCAGTCCTGTGGCCACTGCTGAATTTTTAAAATTTGCTGGCATATTGAGTGCAGTGCTTTAATAGCATCAACTTTTAGGATTTGAAATAACTCAGCTGGAATTCCATCACCTCCACTAGCTTTCTTTGCTTGTAGTGATGCTTCTTAAGGCCCGTTTGGTGTGGTACTCCAGGATGTCTGGCTCTAGGTGAGTTATCACACCATTGTTTTTATCTGGGTCATTAAGATCTTTTTGTATAGTCCTTCTTGCTACCCCTTCTTAATAACTTCTGCTTATATTACCGTTTCTGTCCTTTATTGTGCCTATCTTTGCATGAAATTCTGAATTATGTATAAAAAGTTCTTGTTTCAGTATTAGAGGGACATTTGTGTTTTAATGAACTTCCAATTTTATCTTAGTTAGGGTGTGTGTGTGTGTGTTAGTTGCTCAGTCGTGTCTGACTCTTTGTGACCCCATGGACTGTAGCCCATCAGACTCTTCTGCCCATGGGATTCTCCAGGCAAGAATACTGAAGTGGATTGCCATTTCCTTCTCCAGGCTTAGTTAGGTTAGCAACTTGAATTTAAATACTGCACAAATATATGTACTTATTGTAATAAATGAAATATGAAAATCAATTTGAATCCAGTAATTTTAACAAAATGAAGTAATATCATGAAAATGAAACCCTGCTTGGAAACAAAAGCTAATTAAGAGTTTTGTAATGCCCCAGAGAGAGAAGTTTACAGAGAGGAGTTATAGCTGGTTTAAGATTGGCAACTCTGTCAAATGTGACAGCTCATTCAGCTGTCCCATGGAGACACAATTCAAATAATTGACTAAGTCTAATTATTAGACTTCAGAACACTTCTTGGACATGTCTGATGTTTAGAGTGCTTACAGAAGCAGACTTTCTGGAATTACTGTAATTCTATATATTAATAAATGCTTTGTCAATATGTGTGTATCTTTTTACCAGTGAGCAATTGCTATGTTGACGTGCCAAAAGAGGCATGCCGTACATATAAAGAAATGTTTTTACAATAGATAATTCTTTCTGTTTACCTTTTGAAGACAGATATTATAATTTACAATGTCAATATTTAAAAATCAAAATGCATCACCTTTGTGGAATGATATTGGTAAATATCTCATAAATAAATAAACTCATAAATAAATATGGTAAATAAACTCATAAATAAAATAAGTGAAAGATCTAATTTTATCATAAACTTAAAAATATTTTACCTTTGCAAAAATCATTGAGCAACTTTGAGATGTCTTCTTTTTAAAGAGTTTTAAATAAAATTCTCAGACATGTTTAGATACATAGTATCTTAATACAATGTTCATTTTAGAAACTATATTTGGTAAGTGATTTTTTAAGGTGGTTAGGAAAAGACTATTTTGAAGCATCAATGGTTAGTTTTCTGAATATATCATATTATACATTTCAAATGGTTGATTTCATGTTCTTTTCTAAGAACAAACATGTTTTAATTATCCCTGCTACCATCGATGCTACTCCTGCCATTCTGTAACCTTGCATAAGTCACTTCAGTGTAGAATCTTAATTCTATTGACTGTAAACATTCTACTATACAAAAGTTTGAAAACATTCTTAAAAACACATATGCAACAAAATAAAGTTATTTCTTAAATATCCCTCCAACTCTATTCTCTCAGAGCACATAAAATCCATGTCACGTGGTCTTTAGAAAAGATTTAATTTTATAGTGTACCCTGTTATTTTAGGCTCTAGAAATCTTCAAGTTTTCACAATATGTTATTGAAAAAACCTTTTAGATACAAATTATAGAAACTAAACTTAAACTGGGGAGACTACACTCCGTGGGTTCAGTCACTACTGGATTCATGAAATCAATGATGTTGAGGCCATGATTCTTTCATTCTCAAACTCTCTATTCATATAGTTGATAAAGAGCCTGCAGAGGGAACAAGACTCACATTCTAACAGCTTCTCAGGGACAGTATGAAAGGGACGTTGAATAACAACGAAAACATGCCCTTGGAAGAACTTTGATTGGTCTAATTTTGTCACAGATATTCGTTGAGTAAATGAACCCCTATCTCTTCCCTGTGTCTTTACTGCAGCTTAGGGTTGATAAATTCTGACTTGTTGCACCTTTACAGTGGCCCCAAAACCATGAACAGGGAGTGACTGGGTAAGCTCCTTATAGAGACAAGTTTCACAAAAATAAATGGCTCTGCTTCTAGAATAAAAAATGGCAGAATGGGTGTTGAATATCTCAAAACAACAGATGTCAAAGCTATCAATAATAGATTTCCTAGGACCCTATAATAATTTACATGTTGGCATATCCCCATTATCAAGAATTCAGGAAATGAAACATCCTAATTGACAAGGATCTCATCTATCAAACAGGAGAATTGGTTCCTATAAAGAGAGTCATGAAAATGTTGATACTTTATGTAACTATAGAACAAATAATCTATCATATAAATGCTGCTTTTCAGATAGTCTTACATGTATATATCTAATACCATAGTTTTGTTCTTTAAAAAATTATAGAGTTTATAACATTAATTTTAGCAGACAGTCCCCTATTCCTTTCATTTCTTTACAATTTTATCCATTGAAGGTCACTAACTATTCAATATAAAGAAGTTCCCACAGTCTGGATTTGGCTGTTCTTATATGCTCAGTGTAGCTCAAAATTTGGTTTTTCCTTTGCCTTTCCTGGATATTGGCAGATGAATATAGAGACCTGACCAGACTCAGGTTCGTTTCTTTGGCAAGGTTATGAATGGTGGTACATTCTTTCATCAAGGACAGGGAGTGGTAATGTCTGATTTTCTCTCGTTTTTATTTGTATGCAATGTCCACATCCATTACTTCACTGGTATGGCTGCTGCTGCTGCTGCTGCATCGCTTCAGTCGTGTCCGACTCTATGCAACCCCAGAGACGGCAGCCCACCAGGCTCCCCTGTCCCTGGGATTCTCCAGGCAAGAACACTGGAGTGGGTTGCCATTTCCTTCTCCAATGCATGAAAGTGAAAAGTGAAAGTGAAGTCTCTCAATTGTGTCCAGCTCCTAGGGACCCCATGGACTGCAGCCTACCAGGCTCCTCCGTCCATGGAATTTTCCAGGCAAGAGTACTGGAGTGGGGTGCCATTGCCTTCTCCCACTGGTATGGCTAAGTGGTGATATTCTATCATTTCTTTTTCAATTATTGTTTGGTATACTTTTATAAAGATACATTTCCCCACATCTATTATCTGCCTATCAGTTCTTAAAGAAAGAACAGTGACAATGTTTGATTGTATTACTCTGTATACCAATTTTTTAGAATAATAAACTATTTCCCTATTATGATGGATAGTTTATATGTTAACTTGAGTAGGCTACAGTTACCAGTTACTCAGTCACACAGTTACCTTGTCATTGCTGTGAAGGTTTTTTATATAGATGGTTATGATCCGTAATCAGTGACTTTAAGTAAAGGAGATCATCCAAGATAATCTAGGTGGGCATTAATTAATTAGTTTAACACCTTTAAAAACAGAACTGAGGTTTTCTTGAGAAGAAATTCTGACTCTGATGAACAGCTTCAATTGATGTGACAGAGTTCTAGCCTACTGTTGTTCTTAACCAGCCCTTTGGGTGTTAAATTGACCTTATAAGCCTCTCTCTCTATATATATATATATGTGTGTGTGTGTGTGTGTGTATATATATATATATTATATAATATTATATCTATATATATGTCTATATTATATCTATATTATATATATATATATATATATATTTCTGATTCTGCTTTTCTTGTTGAACCCTGATTGGTAACAGATTTTAGTAACAGGTGTGATTCCAGAGGAATAGCAAGATAGGGATGAAGTTTCTAAGTTGGTTCTAGGTTTTGCTGAATTGCTTTTCTGCTTGCTTAGATTTCAAGCAGTAATGACTATGATTTTCAGAGGTTGAAAAAAAGGGCTCTCGAAGTCCACGTTATGATTTGGCAACAGAGGTAGCCAAAACATCACCTTGTATACTCCTAATGAAATACATAAAGAAATGATGTTCCACATGACCATTCATTTGCTGGTGTAAGATATTTTAGTCAAACTAAGAGAATAATATTTCTCTTGATTATAGTGGAAAAACAGTGAGGAAAGAAAAGGTTATCACAGGACTTCAAATTCTCAGGTTCAGCTGAATATAAACGACCTGAAAGCTTCTGTATCTGCCTTGAAAGAAACTTTTATCTCCTGTTGCCACAGAACTGAGAGTTATGAAACAAGTCGGAATCTCAGAGAAACAGACAGTAGAGTAGGGTTACCAGTTCTGTAGAGTAGAGTTCAGTAGAGTAGGTTACAGTTCTGGGTTAGGGAAAATATGTGTCTAGGGGTGGAAATTCTAGTTATAAGATTAACAAACTCTGGGAATCTAATGTACACTATGACTGCTTATAGTTTTAATATTGTATTATAGACTTGAATGTTGCTGAGAGAGTAGATTTTAAATGCTCTCACCACCACAAAGAAATGTTAATTAAGTGCTGATGCTGTAACTGTGTGATGGTGATAATCTTGCAATATATAAATGTATCAAATCAACATGTAGTATAGCTTACACTTTCACAATGTTGTATGTCTATTACATTTCAATAAAGCTGGAAACAAAAAATCAGAGTTTCATTTTGTGCATGATGGGATTACAGTGCAAACTGAATCTCCCACCTCATTGTTTGGGAAGGAATAAGATCCTGAAAATTCAAACGGGGTCATATATGCAGAACACTTGGAAGCAAGTAAAGGCAAATCCCCAAATTCTTCTCTGTCAGCACAAGCCTTCCTGAGACTGCTGCCTTGCAAGGCACTGCTGTTGCTATTTAGGACCCACTCCAGGCATCTCTTTGTTTCTAGACCTGTAACTGCACAGAACTATATATAGCTTGGTCTTATATTTAGACTCAGTCACTAAGGGGTCTCAAAGGATAAGGTGCAAGATGTGAACCATGAAAAAGTGACTTACACATCAAAAGTACTGCATGATTATTTTTAGTATATACACAGATACAGAGATCTGGGGAATATGTGTGGGAATGGATTTTAAAGGTGTAGGTAAATGGTGGAAAGAACATAAAATTAGATCAAGCCCTATTTATTGATATAGGACCACTAAACAGTGATCCTGGACTCCGTGCTCGATTGAAGATGTTAGAAAGGGCTCTAAAGGTTGTTTTGCTTGATTTTCTGAAAGACCCTAATATGAACTACATACATTAAATGAAGTTGAAATATCAAAACTATATTGGTAAACTATGGAGAAAAATGTCCAAACACTTAGAGATATTAGAATGTTAGAATACATTTACCATGTGAAGATCTGCTCAGTCATGCTAGGAGGGTACATAGGACCTACCTTCGTGTGCAAAAAATGTGACAAATTTGTGAGGGGAGTTCCAGCATCCCTGGAGTTCTGTGGCCATTGTACATTCATGCAGGTCAGAATGCTATCATCCAGAATAAATCCCAAAATGCGCAGGGATGACAGGATACAAGGATGGTAGGGATCAAGAGGTGGCATTTAGTTATAGGTGACTGTAGTTGGGAGACAATTTTCCTTAAATATCTAGTTTTTATGCATCTTACTAATTTTCTTAGGAAAGGCATTTATAGCAAACTTAAGAATAATTGTATAAGGAAATATTTTAGGATAATCAACTTAAACACCTTTCCCTCTCCAAAGATATCTGGGGGTAATAAAAATAAATCCCTCTTCACCTCTCTGGAGACATTTGTTTACAGACAAAAATAAACATAAGATCTCTCTCTCTCTCTGGAAAGCAAGTCAGGCCAGTCACAGACCTAATACGTTCAGATCAGATCAGTCTTTCAGTCGTGTCCGACTCTTTGCAACCCCATGAATCGCAGCACGCCAGGCCTCCCTGTCCATCACCAACTCCCAGAGTTCACTCAGACTCATGTCCATCGAGTTAGTGATGCCATCCAGCCGTCTCATCCTCTGTCGTCCCCATCTCCTCCTGCCCCCAATCCCTCCCAGCATCAGAGTCTTTTCCAATGAGTCAACTCTTTGCATGAGGTGGCCAAAGTACTGGAGTTTCAGCTTTAGCATCATTCAGTGCTCATATATTGTTCTTTTGCTACTTTTGCTATGAATAATAAATATTGTGTGTCTCTGACCAAAGGATCTCATATCATTTTATGTCTTCTGTCAATGTGTGCATATGTGTGTGTATAGATAAAATCAGACTAATTTGTTGCCTACAAGTAGGATGAAAGTGCAGCTCCTTTCCAGTTTCTGACTTATGATTCAATACATGCAATAAATTTTAATGAGTAAAAATTATATTTTTATAAATATAAAATGAAAGAGAAAAGCTTGAGAAGATTTTTTGCTAGTGAAGAGTGTTTTCAAAGGGATTGTGGGCCACTTTCCTATTATAAATAGGTACATCAGAAACCCTGAAGAGTGGAATAAGGTGATTATACTCATCAAAATAAAGTATTGGCTTGTAAAATTTGAGAAACTAACATGCTATGTGTTGGTTATTCAATTACTATGAAACTCCACTACAAAAATGTCATCACTTGATTATAAATATACAAGTGAGTGAAGTGAAGTCGCTCAGTCATGTCCGACTCTTTGCAGCCCCATGGACTGTAGCCCACCAGGCTCCTCTGTCCATGGGATTTTCCAGGCAAGAATACTGGAGTGGTTTGCCATTTCCTTCTCCAGGGGATCTTGCTGACCCAGGGATTGAACCCGGGTCTCCTGCATTGCAGGAGGATACTTTACCCTCTAAGCCACCAGGAAAGTCACAAGAGTTCAGATATATATCATTAATTAATGATATTCTGGTGTGTATAATTTTGTCCTTAAAAACACATAGTGTGACAATATGATTATTTGCTCCCGGAAATCTTTGCTAGTGGTAGAGCACTAAAACTGTCCCCTGTGAATACTGGTGGCTACTACTGACACATCAAACTGTAAATTCTGATGCATGTATATAGGTTTGGAACTTCAGAAAAACAGCCATCACTATGGGACAGGGCAGAAGAGAACGACTTCATAAGGCAAAGAGACTTACTGACATTGAAAGATTTTAACACTGTTCTAATGGAATTAAACTTTTAATTTCTTCTCCATAGCTAAATATTGTATGATTTTATAAACAAACTAATGTTTTTCTGGTAGCAGTATTTCACTTTACCTAGTTATCTCTAACTTGAGTCTACACAGACATGATATATTTTACGTGCATTTTAATATCATATATAAGATTTCAAACAAGCTCGGGCTTTAGCAGGGTGGATTCAGACCCTGGAAGATGTAGATTTTTCAAGATGAGTCACTCCTTGCTAACAACATTTCAACTGATTCCCTCCATACTTATAATTAAATCCAATTCCCTTAACAAAATCTGTAGAACATCTGGTTGATTTGGCCCCTCACAATTATTTTAATCTGGCCTAATGAAATTCTTATATTTGCTTATTAAGTTTCAGACACACTAGGGTTTGGACAATTCCAAGAAAATATTAAATCTTCTCTCATGTTAGCATATTAACCAAGTTCCAGAATCTCTGATTAGCTGCCACACTCTCAATATTCTCTATTCTCTTTCTCAACTTCATGTATTATTTCTACAGAACAATACAACATTACATATATTTGGTTCATAATTATAGTTCTTCTTTCCTTCTTATATATCTTTAATAAAGAGAAAAGCATTCCATGTATTATACACTGATTGGAATGTCTAGAATATAGCTTAAACACAAATTAGAATCTCTCTAATTATAGTAATGAAAATTATCAGAAAATGTAGAACAAAGAATAGCGTGTAATTCCAAAGAAAGGGAAATCTCTACCATAGAAGTTCTGCCTCTGGGATGACCTAGTAACAATCTTACATACTGATCCCCCACAGATAAAAATGATAAATTCTGCTCTGGACAATAAACTCTGGTA
Organism: Bison bison bison; assembly: GCF_000754665.1. Lineage (NCBI taxonomy): Eukaryota > Metazoa > Chordata > Mammalia > Artiodactyla > Bovidae > Bison > Bison bison. The sequence goes on along the minus strand of NW_011494835.1, from coordinate 10,267,974 downwards.
CAGTGAAAAAACACAGGCCTACTGTGAAGGGGATTTTAATATGGAAGAGTGAAAAAGTGCTGAGGGAGCTTCCAACTCTTATGGCTTTTAGCCCGAGAGTAACTCAGAGCAGTCAAAACTCCAATAGAAAATGTATGGCCTTCTGGGCCTGAGGAGTCATTAAATAGACTAGAGGGCAATCAGAGACCCTAGAAGATGATTATGGTGTCCTAGCAGAGATCCAGAGTTGAGGTTTTCATATTTGATGAGTAAATTCTTTGAAAAATCTGAAGGTGCTTCGTGAAGCATGCATGCATGTTGCAAACTGAAAGAAGCCTTGTTAAAGAGAGTGGTGGGGTGGGGGGATGAAGAAAGGGGTTTGAACTTCAATAAGTATTGAGTTATAGATTAAGAGAATGTGTTTTACTTTGAGTCTAACTAAGTTCAGTTCAGTTCAGTCACTCAGTCTTGTCTGACTCTTTGCGACCCCATGAATCGCAGCACGCCAGGCCTCCCTGTCCATCACCAACTCCTGGAGTTCACTCAGACTCACGTCCATCGAGTCAGTGATGCCATCCAGCCATCTCCTCTGTCGTCCCCTTCTCCTCCTGCCCCCAATCCCTCCCAGCATCAGAGTCTTTTCCAATGAGTCAACTCTTCGCAC